>NW_021144802.1:1374098-1541378 GCF_900634625.1 Parambassis ranga | reverse complement strand
TCAGTCTGTTCACACTGTGACAGAAACACACATGAACACATGTTCATTTATTCACATGTTCACACATGGAGAGAAGTGACAGAACTCTGAAGCAAACACTGAATGTGTGTGTGCACTGTTCCACTACAGCATGTGACATCAATAATAACAGCATCAGAGATGTTGGTGTGTTTACAGACTCACCAAAATAAAAGCCTGAGAACCAAACCTGGTCTGAGGCTCTGATGCTAAGCTAACAGCATGATTAGCCTGTTAGCATCTACATGAAGGATCAATAACAACATGCTGACTGTGTGTTTCTGTGTCATGTTGCTGTGTTTGTGTGAAGGTGTGAGCTCTGCTATGAGTCAGTGTGAGGACAGAGAGGAGGGAGTCCCTCCCTCTAAAAGCCCTCTGTGTGGGGACCATGAGAGCCGGACCAAAGCTCAGAGGTAAGAGGACCGTCTCTGACTGTCCATGACTCTTCTCCATGTCAGAGCTCACACTCACATTATTCACACATCTGTGTGTTCAAGACCAAAGCAGCAGCACACTGCACACTCTGCTGGACCTGGACCTGGACCTGGACCTGGACCTGGACCTGGACCTGGACCTGGACCTGGACCTGGGCCTGGGCCTGGGCCTGGACCTGCCAGCTGTGTGTCCATGAAGAGTGATCAGTCAAAGGATTATCCCATTAATTTCAAAGATGTTGATCCATCTGAGGGTCAAAGGTCAGAGTTAATGTCACAGCTGCAGTTTGTTTCCATCATTATTAAACATTTAAAGTGTAACATGATGTTCAGCATCATTTTTCCAGAAGAAGCTCAGAGTCAGTGTTTGTGATTCTATCAGGATCCAGGATGTGAGAGCAGACTCTGCTGGACCTGGACCCAGCTGTGTGTCCATGAAAAGTGATTGGTCGATGTATGAGCCCATTGATTTCAAAGCTGATCAGCCATCTGATGATCAAAGGTAAGAATCACTCTGGAAGTGTCTCCATGCTGTGATGAGCTCTGCTGGACTCTTGGGGTTGTATGTGTCTGTTTGCTCTGCAGGTGGTTGATGGTTTGGAGCATCTGTAGCACAGAGTAATGCATATTTACAGTGCTGCTTCAAAGTGTATGAATCATTTAAAATCTTCTATATGTCTGCATAAACATGACTTAAACATCTGCCTCACTGTACTAGAAAGGCAGCCCACTGAAACAAAGTATGGAAAGACATTTCAGTAATAAAACATTTAAATAAATGATAGATTCATACACTGTATGTAAATATTATTGTGCTGCCCCCTATAGTCAGCCAAAATTCTATGTTTGAGTTGAGATTGTCCTACGAGGCTTCCGTAGTAGCATAATGGTTCCAGAGCCAAGTGGAAAGTTTCTGCTGTGTTTTTTCATCCTGCTACATGTTTTTTAGTCGTCTGAGAATATCTGTCTGTAAGTATTATGTTTCATAAGCCCTTACCTTACGTCATGCGCTCATAGGAGGCACTTTAAGTTATTTAAGTTTAAGAAAACGGGTTAAAGTGTGACGCTAATAGCGCTAGCGACCTTATGGGTTTTTCAATGCAAATTAGCATTGTGCTAATCGCTAGCGGTTTATGCATTTTTCTGTTGTCTAGCTCAGCTATGTTTTGTCGGCCTGCAGAATTCAGCATTGATCGTGTTTCGGGTCATATTTATGCAGAAATATAGAAAGTTTGACCAACTTCCCAAAACGACTGTAGCTGTCAGCCTATATGTAGCTAGGAGCTAGTCTCCTCCTCCTCAGATTCCCAGGGTCCTGGTTTGGATTTTTGCACGTACCTCACACTGCTGATTATTCTGACTTGAACACAGCCTGTGCAGAACTTTAAGGTGGCTTCTGTTCTTCGGTGTTTTTGGTTGAATTTGGTCAAATTGTGATCAAATAAATTGTGTGATAACAGTTTTTCAGTCTCTTGTAGTGGCCATCATGGACACTGATCCAGCTCTGTGTCCATGAAAAGTGAACATTTCAAAAATGTTGATACCACTTTAAGTCCTGTTTCTGTAACTTAGCAGTAGGGATGTCCCGATCCGATCACATGATCGGAAATCGGGCCCGATTACGTGATTTCAGACTCGATCGGAATCGGACATTACCTCCCGATCAGGACTCGGATATATACTTTTAAAGCTGGATCCATACTCCGCGAGACAAAGACATTTTCCCCCCCTGCAGACGTTACGCCCACAAAATGACGTCATTTTTTGTCTCTGACCGCCCGCTGATCCGCACTCCTGTGCACAGGGCCCGGGCCGAACTTTGTCTTTCAAGGCTGTGCGGCAACCATGCTGTGATTGGTCGGAATTTATTGTGGGCGTGATGAAAGTGGAGAAGCGCAAGAGCCTCTCCAGGTATATAGGTAGGTGTATAAACAGCACTGATTCAACAGATTTAGATAAGACCATACTGGTTTTGCATGATGAGCAATAAAAGAAAGAAAGAAAGGCAAGTCAGGGTGATTTGTCACCCATAACTCCAGACATTCACACATACCAGATGGTGACTGTTATTACCATTCTATATACTCCTACATACCCGGGCATAATAGGCTCGTTAACAATGTCTGTATATCTTTGCTATTGTTACTTTTAATGTCGCATCTTCACAGCTCATCACCGGACAGTTTGAAGTATCGCAGGCACATTGGAACACAGTAGATGTGCAAATGTGGTCATGAAGGCACAAACACTGAATCTTTGCTATTGTTACTTTTAATGTCGCATTTTCACAACTCATCGCCGGACATCTCACGCTGTTGCAGGCAGCCTCCCTGTATAATGCCCTCTTGCCATGGCACAAGTCCTTGTGGTGTGTTAAAAACTCAGTAAAGTCTTTCCTTATAGTTTAGTGGGCGGGCCGTATGAGGAGTTCTGCACACACGCGTCTCGCGGAGTATGGTACCTCAGTGCGGAAAAGACCTTTTTTTTTGTATCTCTTACCACCCGTGGAGCGCGTTCTTCGCTCTTTGTCTCGCGGAGTATGGATCCAGCTTTAGGGCTCTCAAAGTTAACGCCTTCTGTGCCGGGTGGCTCTGTGTCTTGTAGTGCAGGGGTATGACAGCTGCTTTTGGTGCGACAGGTCCTGGTTCGAGACCTCGATGTGCTGCGTGTGTGAAATCTCCCAGTGTGGCGGCACACGCACACACAGGCCTGTCGATAAACAATAAATCAATTAATTGCACGATAACTTTAAATGGGCTCGATAAGTTTTTCGGCCGCGATAAATTACATTTGCACGCTTGTTTGTTTTCCTCTCTCTCTCTCTCGCTACCAAAGAGGCTGGATGACAAAAGGCGTCACTCGGTGCGTCGTAGCGTATAAAGTGTGCCGGCCGTCAGATTTAATATGGCCCGCGGCTTCTGTCTTAAAATGTGTCAAATCAACAGGTAGTTCTTATTTTTTAACTCATTGTGTGACGTTTACGGGATGTTCTGAGCAGACCACGGTCAGCTCGCTGTCTGCGTCGCCACGGTGCGTCACAGCGCTGCAGGGCTTGGACGCTGGTTACAGCAACACAGAGAGCTGTGAAGCTGCTCAACACTGGTTCAACACTTCGACACAATTCACCACAAGACTAAACATGCTTATGAATACAACGTGCCATCAGAGAGAGTCCGCGTTGTACGAGTGAAGTTCTCTGCCTTCTTACTGGCGGCACTCGCTGCAGCGCCACCCAGTCTAGTCCTCTTGCCCAGTCCTCTGGTGCCAGCTCTGCTATTTTATGTGTTTCTGTCTACATGGTGGCGTTTTTAAAATTCGCTGATGCGCATACACACACGCAAACGCGTGCGCACACAAACACATGTGCGCACAGGTGAGCCCACTCCCAGCAGCAGGTAGAGTGTGTGTTGTTTGGCTCTGTTGCTCATGACGTGCTAGTTGGTTTGACTTAACTCCATTGACTATGCTCAGATAAGCCATGGTAATAGGCCTACCAATATCATTAATAATAACAATAATAATAATAGTGTTGATGATTGGGGGCCTTTCCAGTGTTAAATGTTCTTTAGAAATCGTGACAGGCCTACACACACACACACACACACACACACACAGGTTTTGCCGCAATGAGTGCCTTTATAGAAAGTATCGGATCGGGACTCGGTATCGGCAGATACTCAAAATCAAATGACTCAGACTCGGACTCGAGGGCAAAAAAACCTGATCGGGACATCCCTACTTTGCAGAGTTCTTCAATGATCATGTGGGTCTGCTTGGCTCTGTAAAAGACCCATAAGCAGGTCTGTGTTTGTAGATGTATAATAGAAAGTATCAGTATGTATTTATGTTGTCATGTTATCATCTCATGGTGGTTTCTGAAGGCTTTAAGTAAAGGAAATAACAAAGGTCTGCAGTGTCATGTGTTACAACCGGCCAATTCAGAGTGGTTGCGATTCTTTCAAAGGCACTAAAATAGCAATCCACCTCAGACTCTCTGAATGGTGGCACTAAAGCAATGTGCTTGCTCACATCAAATGTGTCACGAGGAGAATGAGGAACCTGTCGTGAGGCAGATGGGTGTGGAGTCGCAGAGGGGAGACGCTCTAGCTCTAAGGCCCTCACCTTCAGGTGCATGGCCTCCACCTCTAACTCGCGATTTCTCAAATCAATTTCTTTTATTCTGAGAGTTAGCTGCATCTCCTCTGCCGTCATAGCAGGCGTAACAGACGGACCAGAGGGAGCGGTTGGGCTGGGCCGCACCGTGTCACGGGAGCTCACGTCAGCTTTCGCCGCCTCCTCTACAGAGGGCACAGACACACACAGACCTTCCTCCACCAGCTTTTCCTGCAAAAGCTCTTTCAGTTCCTCCTTTTTAACGTGTTGAGGCACTCTGACCTGAAAACGCGCAGCAATCATTAATAAATCCACCTTCCTACACTTGTCCAACTGCTGGACTGTAGGATTCTTCACAAAATACTCTAGATCAAACTCCATATTCAGAGCAAAACTGTCAACCAGTATTATGCAGAGTAATATGAAAAATACAATATTCCAAAAAAACGACGAATTGCCAATTACTTACTGACACGAATCAAAACACGAACGAGCCAAATTTAACTTACCGATAACAAACGTTTTACTTACCAACACGCTTTCAAAAGAATCGACGAGCCCCCAATTTATGTTACAACCGGCCTAGGGGAAACCTAGTTGTAGCATAAAGTGACTCTTCCTTCCTGTTCCGACTCCCAAGGTAGATATGAAAAAATATCAACGACGAATGGAATTTATATAAATTTATTTATAAACGAACCGAGACAACAGAAACCTTCAGGGTGAGCAATGCCAAAATAACAAACAAAACAACTAAGGTTCTCAGCTCCTGTCTTTCCTGAACAAAAGAAAAGAGATTCAAACAAAAATACAGGTGACTTCCCTGACTTCCTAACAAAAAACAGGAGAAAACGAATAAACAAAAACGGCTTCTCACTACTACTCACCCCTACTCAAATGTGCCTGGTATGTAATAATAACTTAAATTCAATTACTCTAGGTAAAGCCAAAATCAAACGACGAGTCTAAATTACATAAATTAATATTCACAGTCTAATGTCTAATATACAAGCAAAAATCGAGTGCAGTCTTCTCGAGATGTGGAGAGGAGGGCAAGAGCATCGGGTGGCTGATGTGGAGGGTTTTTAAATTCAGAGCCCATCTGTGTCCTCCAATCCTCGAGCTCCATGTCATCCAGCTGCAGAACCAATAGTATGCTCCCCCCTGTTGGCGGGGAGGGAGAACACTCACACACACAAAATATGACTTAGTCATAACACATGATATAGACTCTATATCATGACACTGCAACATTGTCTGACTGCGATTCATTACAAACCCATCCTGCTGCACATCGCTTAATGTTAAAGAAAGAGAAACATGGTGAGTGGAAGATTTAACTGAACTCTTACAGCTGTGCTGGCAGCCATTAAAGCAGAATATGTGAAGAAGAACAAATTACAAACCTGCTGGATGCAGCTGAACAGTGTGGAGTCAGGATAGTTTTCATTTTTAATACACACATTTTGTGTATTAATTAATTTTCTTCACCAGTCTGTTGACTGTTGTGTATCTGTTTAAAGTGAAAACACATCAAAACACTTAGTGAAGTGATTGTGTTGTTAAATGCTGATGTTTCTGTCACAGACTGCAGCAACCCAGTGTTCAGACTCCTGCTCAGGACGCCATATTTATGGTGAGTACAAACCCAGAGCCTGACCCCTGAGCAAGCATTCACAGAGACAGAACTGTGGTAGTAATACTTATAACTACAGCAGCTGTGCATACACAACACTTCATATCTAATGTTGTAGATTCAAGTAATACATGTATGAACATAAGCTGTAATATCATGAAACACTAAACTGTTATTCTGCTCCTCAAAGTCTGAGAGTTTATACTCTGTTGTTCTGTTCCAGCTGCTGGAGGAGAACATTGTCAGGTTTGTGAAGGACGAGCTGAAGAAGATCCAGAAGCTCCTGAGTCCAGATTACCCAGAATGCTCAGAGAGTCAGAGGGAGGATGAGGAGGATGAAGAGCAGAGGAGCAGCAGAGAGTCATTAGTGCAGATCACAGTGCACTTCCTGAGGAGGATGAAGCAGGAGGAGCTGGCTGAGCGTCTGCAGAGCAGTAAGAGGATTTGAAGAGCTTTAACATGATGGAAAGAGGAAATGAAGTTTACATTTACACACTCTGCTGTTAATATGATGCAGACATCTGTGAATTCTTCTGACTGAAAACACAAACTGTTTGTCTACAACTGATGAACAGATTTCATGGAGACAGAAAATATTTATTTGACACATTTATTGTAGCGTTCACTTATTAATGACATTTATTGTTTGTTCAGGAACTCCTGCTGCAGAGTGTGGACGTAAACTCAAGTCTAACCTGAGGAAGAAGTTCCAGTGTGTGTTTGAGGGGATCGCTAAAGCAGGAGAGCCGACCCTTCTGAACCAGATCTACACAGAGCTCTACATCACAGAGGGGGGGACTGCAGAGGTCAATGAGGAACATGAGGTCAGACAGATTGAAGCAGCATCCAGGAAAGCACACAGACCAGAAACAAGCATCAGACCAGAAGGCATCTTTAAAGGCTCACCTGGAAGACAGGAACCAATCAGAACAGTGATGACAAAGGGAGTGGCTGGCATCGGGAAAACAGTCCTAACACAGAAGTTCTCTCTGGACTGGGCCGAAGACAAAGCCAACCAGGACATCCAGTTCACATTTCCATTCACTTTCAGAGAGCTGAATGTGCTGAGAGAGAGAAAGTTCAGCTTGGTGGAACTTGTTCATCACTTCTTCACTGAAACCAAAGAGGCAGGAATCTGCAGCTTTCAGCGCCTCCAGGTGGTCTTCATCTTTGATGGTCTGGATGAGTGTCGACTTCCTCTGGACTTCCAGAACAATGAGATCCTGACTGATGTCACAGAGTCCACCTCAGTGGATGTGCTGCTGACAAACCTCATCAGGGGGAAGCTGCTTCCCTCTGCTCGCCTCTGGATCACCACACGACCTGCAGCAGCCAATCAGATCCCTCCTGACTGTGTGGACGTGGTGACAGAGGTCAGAGGGTTCACTGACCCACAGAAGGAGGAGTACTTCAGGAAGAGGTTCAGAGAGGAGGAGCAGGCCAGCAGGATCATCTCCCACATCAAGACATCACGAAGCCTCCACATCATGTGCCACATCCCAGTCTTCTGCTGGATCACTGCTACAGTTCTGGAGGACATGTTGGAAACCAGAGAGGGAGGAGAGCTGCCCAAGACCCTGACTGAGATGTACATCCACTTCCTGGTGGTTCAGACCAAAGTGAAGATGATCAAGTATGATGGAGGAGCTGAAACAGATCCACAGTGGAGTCCAGAGAGCAGGAAGATGATCCAGTCTCTGGGAAAACTGGCTTTTGACCAGCTGCAGAAAGGAAACCTGATCTTCTATGAATCAGACCTGACAGAGTGTGGCATCGATATCAGAGCAGCCTCAGTGTACTCAGGAGTGTTCACACAGGTCTTCAAAGAGGAGAGAGGCCTGTACCAGGACAAGGTGTTCTGCTTCATCCATCTGAGTGTTCAGGAGTTTCTGGCTGCTCTTCATGTCCATCTGACCTTCATCAGCTCTGCTGTCAACCTGCTGGAAAAACAAAAAAGAACATCTCTGTGGTCTAAAGTCTTTGGACACAAAGCTGAACTAAAACACCTCCACCAGAGTGCTGTGGACAAGTCCTTACAGAGTCCAAGTGGACACCTGGACTTGTTCCTCCGCTTCCTCCTGGGTCTTTCACTGGAGACCAATCAGACTCTTCTACGGGGCCTGCTGACACAGACAGGAAGTAGCTCACAGACCAATCAGGAAACAGTCCAGTACATCAAGGAGAAGATCAGTGAGAATGTGTCTGCAGAGAGAAGCATCAATCTGTTCCACTGTCTGAATGAACTGAATGATCGTTCTCTAGTGGAGGAGATCCAACAGGCCCTGAGATCAGGACGTCTCTCCACAGATGAACTGTCTCCTGCTCAGTGGTCAGCTCTGGTCTTCATCTTACTGTCATCAGAAGGTCTGGAGGTGTTTGACCTGAAGAAATACTCTGCTTCAGAGGAGGCTCTTCTGAGGCTGCTGCCAGTGGTCAAAGCCTCCAACAAAGTTCTGTAGGTGGATTTATGAACCATTTCAAACATGGTTGATTTTTATATGAACAATAAAACATTGACTTTGTGTTCATTCTTTTTTTTCTCAGACTGAGCAACTGTAACCTCTCAGAGAGAAGCTGTGAAGCTCTGTCCTCAGTCCTCAGCTCCCAGTCCTCTAGTCTGAGAGAGCTGGACCTGGATAATAACGACCTGCAGGATTCAGGGGTGAAGCAGCTGTCTCGTGGACTGGAGACTCCAGACTGCAGACTGGAGACTCTCAGGTCAGGATCCAGCTTTTTGATCATCAGTTAAATTCTGCTTCATGTTCATGTTGAAGATCTGTTGGATTTTCCTTCTTTCTTCTTGAGTTCATGACATGTTTTGTACCTCCAGTCTGTCAGGGTGTCTGATCACACAGGAGGGCTGTGCTTCTCTGGCCTCGGCTCTGACCTCCAACCCCTCCTATCTGAGAGAGCTGGACCTGAGCTACAATCATCCAGGAGACTCAGGAGTGAAGCTGCTGTCTGCTTTACTCAACAGTCCAGATTGTAGTCTGAAGACTCTCAGGTACACAGAGACCACAGAGCATGAGTCCTCCTCAGTCTGTCAGTTTAGCTCATATATCCACAGCTGTTGATGGATGGACTGAAACTGCAGAGGAGAAATAATCACTGATCCCTGATGTTCATCTTCCTCCATCATTAAGTGTCCATCATGTTAACTTCACTTTTCTTTATACACCTTCTTCATGTCAAAATACAAACAGACTGATTTTCAGTCACACTTAGTGCAGATCAAATACTAAATGATGCCCTACTTATTAATGTCCTCAGCTGTAAGAACCACTGAATTATTTCCACAAACAAATGTTCCTGAAACAATCCATATGTGAAGCTTCAGAGGAGACAACAACACAATGGTAGAAGGAGGAGTTCCTTCAGTCAGAGACAGAGAGCAGGGAGACACTACAATATTATCACTGTAAAAACTACACACAGACATGAGTGAATGTATTTATTTGAAGTGTGTCAGAAACTCTTCCATCCATGACACATGTGAACCAGGCTTGTGTTTGCATATAGAGTGAAAGGAACAAACAGTCAGAGACAGTGTGGCTTGTTTGCTGCTTTGGATAAATGCACAATGCTGAGATCAAACCTACACTGTTGCTGCATGAAGAGGATTTTACAGTAAAGCACTGACAGAGAGCAATATTTCACAGAATGGAGGACATGAATAAACACAGAGCAGATCAGGAGAGACTCTTCTGGAGTCGACACAGATGAGTTTCAGTCTGTTTGTGTGTCTCTGACAAACTGAGGAACTCTGCTTCATGTTGATCAGCAGTTTGGACTCATGTTGGTTAGAAAATCATTCTGACTGTGTTTCTTCCTGCAGGGTGGAGCATGGTGGAGAGCAGAGGTTAAAACCTGGGCTGAGGAAGTGTAAGTTTGACTCAGTCTTTCCTCATGTTATTGTGCATGAGTCAGTGTTCTATCAGTCCATCAGAGCTGTTGTAGCGCAGCCTCGGCGGTTGGATTTCTTTGGTGTTTACTGGAGTTTATTACTCCCCAGCAGGAGTTTTAGGTTCCAGCTTTGTCATTGGTTTTCCTTTTTTCTCTTGTTAGGGAGCTTTAGTGTGTTGTAGTGTCTCTGTGTTTGTTTGGGCACTGCTCAGCTCTGAGTTCATGAACTGCAGCCTAACACTGAAACCAGCCTGTGTAGCTGCCGATCTGAGAGTGGGGACGAGTGGGGAGGTGCAGACATGCTGTGTGTGGGTTTCCCCTCAGCCTGGGACATAACAGAGACAACCAAAGCAGACAAAGGACAAAATCCAATAAGAGACCACAAAGGGTTGAAAAGGTCCAAACACAGGAATAAACAGCTCCACAGTCCAAAAGCAGGCAGGACTCAGACACAAAGAATCTCATCCAAAGGGTCAGACTGGACTGATGGACTGAAGAGTGAAGACACTGAGACACTGAGCTGTGAGCAGCATTATTAGGGTTAGGGTTAGGGAGAGCGAGAAACGCCACTGTTTAAGAAAACGAGTTACCACCAAAATAAGTTTCACACGGGGTCTCTGTTTAAAGTTTGTAATCAATTAGTAACAAAACACGTTATCCACCATGTTTCCCTGCACCGCTTCTTCACTTTTTTCCCAATCTGCTACAAACGCCCTGATTTTCAGCACAATGCAGCATTTCCATTCAACCAATCACGGGGCAGCTTTCCAACTGTCATGGCGGAGGGTTTATATGAAAACTAGAAGTTTCATATAAACCCTTTTTGGAAAGAAAACACTTTTTTCTGGATTTATAGCGTTTTGGAAGCAATCTCTTCATTTGTTAGGCGGGACAGCCGAAACCAATTAAACAAGCTTTTACTGACAGCTCTGAACAGACCACATTAACTTATCATTCATTTTAGTGCAGCCGCCACAACTTCCATTTCACAAACCATTGTTTAATCTTCAGTTATTATATTTCCTTTTATTTTGCTTTGTGCTTTGGTTTCATTCTGTAACACTGGACTTATTTTTATGAAGGTTTGAACTCTGACAGTGTTTGAACAGGAGAGAAAGGAGTATAAAGTGTGTAGTGAGGGCTTCACAGCCTTAAAGCATCTAGAATAACTGTAAAAAATAAAGCCCATCACTTCATGGATTTCACCTTTTGCGGGTTATTTTTGGAACGTAACCCCGCGATTAACGAGGGACCTCTGATGAGAAGGAAGAGACTGGGCTCTCAGCTGCAGTAAAGGGGGCAGGTCTGGCTCCAACACAGGTTTCAATGTGCAAGATGTCTTGCCCTCACATTCTTCTTCCATTTCCACTTGTCCTGAAACTTCGGCCTTCGCTGTCAACCTTCCTTTTCTTACTCACACTTGCCATTTTAGAAATGGGCAATAAAAAAACACAGATCACTGGCAAACAGGGTGGTGAGAGTTTGACCATGTTTGCTGCCATCTTGTGGTGAAATGTTAAATATATATAAATAATAATCATTTTTAAACGTGTGATTTCATCCTGTGGACAACAGTACTGGTGGCATATTAGGACATTATTGATTTTATGACAGAGGCTTCGGCCCAGTGAACATATGAACTGGACTTTTGGTCTGTTCTACAGGAAGAACCCTCAATGATAATGCACCAACAATCCCAACCAAAGAAAGGAACATAAGGACAGAAGAACCAAACAGGAAAGAAAATAGAAATAACTATTGTATATATAACCTAGAAAATTTCACAAGAAATTTTGAGTGGGCCAATGCACGCTCACCCACACTCTGCTGCCGGTCCGCCCCATTATATACCACCAAACCTCATTCCTGATCACCGGCAGATGTGAAAGATGCCACTGATGACATTTCATGCTTTTCCAGTGTTTCTGATTGGTTTTATATAAGGTTTAATAGGCCCCAAGCTTCTCCATTCATTCTGAATGGAGGAATCCTAAAGATGTGGATGTGACTTTGGCTGCTATTTTATGAAGTTTGGTAAAAGACATGAACATGAGGACTCAGTATGATAAAGTCCAACTCCTTATGAGCAGTTTGCAGTTGAAATGAATATTCTGTGTAGAGGCATGCCAGACTGATAGGCTTCCAAAGTTAGCTGGGTTTTGTCAGGGATCTCACCAGTTTCCCATTATTTCCTATGAGGGGGGTTAGGTCAGCTTAAGTGGCTTGCCTGTCAAAACAAAAAGTGGCACAGACATGGGGACTCAATATGTCAGAGGTCTAATGTTTATCTACATTTTACATTTTGAATGAAGGTTCTGTGTGAAAGCATGCCCAAACGCCATGCCTTCAAAGTTTTGACAGTGATTTGATGCCTGTGGGGAGGGTCGATCGCAGTTTTTCTGGATTTTTTCAAACACCGTTTATCCGATCGCTACCAAACCTCAGAGGGTAGTAGTCCTGACCGAGCCGGTCGATTTGATGTATAATTTGTAGGGGTGGCTAGCGCTAGTTAGCTGTGTAATGAATTACAGGCTTTTATTTTGAAAATCAGTGTGTGTCTGTGTAAGTGTGTGTGTGTGTGGGGGGGGGGGGGGGGGGGGGGTTGGGGACACTCCCTAATGCATGTTAAAACAGGTTTAAGTGTTTTATTTTGAAAATCTACACGTCAGCATATCCTGTTATTGTGCAGGGTCTTTTATTTTGAAAATCCATGTTTGTGTGTCTGTGTGTTGTCAGGTGTGTATAGTGTGTGTCTGCATATTTCTGGGTGGCTTGTGTGTAGTTTACCAGGCCTAGTAAGGTCTGTAATGATGTGGAGGCTTTTATTTTGAAAATCAGTGTGTGTGTCTGTGAGTGTGTGTGTGTGTCTGAGTGTAGTTGTGTATGTTCCTGTATGGAGCTTTTGGATGATGCTCTTTATCCAATGATATAGTTGATGCTGCTGTTACGGTTACCATGGAAACGGCTCCCTCAGTTTTCGGCTTCCTGGTTTTGTGACTTTTGCCTTTTTCTCTCTCTCTCCCCATTCACCGTCTATGTCGTTCGCCCACTGGTTTTTTTTGCGATTTACGTGAAAACCGTACGTCGGAACGGAAAGAAAAGTCACAGCACAGGTGTCCCGGTACAGCCGGACGTCCTGTAAAAGTTTCAGGTCGCTCACATTAAAGCTGTGGGACTAGTTCTGCTGAAAATGTGTCCAGAAGAAGGAGAATAATACAGAAGCGGAATAAGTATTTACAATAGTAACAGTGGAACAATATCAGGATAGATCAGGAGGTCTGAGTCTGGTCTTTCAGTCCAGATCCTCCTCCAGACTCTGATGAAGGAGCTTTTGGATGATGCTCTTTATCCAATGATACAGTTGATGCTGCTGTTCTTCTCATGTTCTAAATGTGTCGTCTGTCTTTACTCACATTGCTGCAAATATCCAGTTTGTGTTTGAACACAAAGCTGATAGTTGTGTGTTTGTTCATTCAAACATTAGTGACAAAAAGTCTGATGATAAACTTTGTATGAATGAACAACACATCAGTCAGTAAAGACAGAATGAAGCCATCAGATGTGTCAGATGATAAACTGCAGCTGTGTCTTTTTCTCTCCATCAGATTTCTGTCAACTTGAAGTCGACACAAACTCAGTGCACAGAGACCTCAAACTGTCTGACAACAACAGGAAGGTGACACATGTGGAGGAGGAGCAGCCATATCCTGATCATCCAGACAGATTTGACATGTGTCCTCAGCTGCTGTGTAGAAATGTTCTGACTGGTCACTGTTACTGGGAGGTCGAGTGGAGAGGAGTGGTTTATATATCAGTGAGTTACAGAAGAATCAGAAGGAAAGGACTCAGAGCTGACTGCGTGTTTGGAAGAAACAATCAGTCCTGGAGTCTGATCTGCTCTGATCGTGGTTACTCTGTCCGTCACAATAACAGAAGAACATCCATCTCCTCCTCCTCTGTCTCTCACAGAGCAGCAGTGTATGTGGACTGTCCTGCTGGCACTCTGTCCTTCTACAGAGTCTCCTCTGACACACTGATCCACCTCCACACCTTCAGCACCACATTCACTCAGCCTCTACATGCTGGGTTCTGGTTGGGTTCTGGTTCCTCAGTGAGTCTGTGCTGTGTGTAGAAGCAGAGTGTGTGGAAGTGACAGCAGCTTCAACTTTGTGCTTTAAATGTTGATGATGTTTCACTTTCATTTGAATCACTGACTGTGATTTCAGGTCAGAACATGTTTTTGTCTTAGAAGCAGTGAAATGAAGAATGTGAAGCTGAATTTATGATCATGAACTTTGACATGTCCTCACAAATGAAACCCTTACATTAAGAAATGCATGATTCCATGTTGTTATGGCTCTGATATTAAAATGTAGTATTATAATAGGAGTTAATGGACCTAAGTGGAAAACACCATTTAAAACTGCTGCAATACAAACACTAATAACTCCAACTCAATATTTTGGATCAACTTTGACATGACAGATATAAAATAATGCCTGAGCCTCCCAACTTGTAACATGACTTGTCTGTCCGTTCTTTCTCTCTCTCTCTCTCTCTCCCTCTCCCCCCCTCTCCCTCCCTCCCTCCCTCTCTCCCTCTCGCTCTCTCTCTCTCTCCCTCTTGCTCTCTTCTCTCTCTCTCCCTCTCTCTCTCTCTCCCTCTTGCTCTCTCCTCTCTCTCTCCCTCCCTCTCTCTCCCTCTCTCCTCTCCCTTCCTCTCGCTCTCTCTCTCCCTCTCTCTCTCTCCCCCCCTCTCTCCCTCTCGCTCTCTCTCTCTCCCTTTCTCTCTCTCCCGCTCTCTCTCCCTCTTGCTCTCTCCTCTCTCTCTCCCTCCCTCTCTCTCCCTCTCTCTCCCTTCCTCTCGCTCTCTCTCTCCCTCTCCCTCTCTCTCTCTCCCTCTTGCTCTCTCTTCTCTCTCTCCCTCTCTCTCTCTCCCTCTTGCTCTCTCCTCTCTCTCTCCCTCCCTCTCTCTCTCCCCCTCTCTCTCTCTCTCTCTCTCCTCTCCCTCTCTCTCCCCCTCTCTCTCTCCCTCGCTCTCTCTCCCCCCCCCTCTCTCTCTCTCCCTCTCTCCTCCCTCTCCCTCTCTCTCTCTCTCTCTCTCCTCCCTCTCCCCCCCCCTCTCTCTCTCCCTCTCCCTCTCTCTCCCTCTCCCTCCCTCTCTCTCTCTCTCCCTCCCTCTCTCTCTCTCTCTCTCCCTCTCTCTCCCTCTCTCTCTCTCTCCCTCTCTCTCTCTCTCCCTCCCTCTCCAGCCTCATCTCCTCCGTTATCAATTGTCAGGTTTCTTCTGTTTCTCTCTGCTCCTCCTACAACAAAACGCCAACAGGCAGAATGACCGTTTGATATAATAATGATAATATTGCTCCTCACGTGAACTATACTTTATATATTACTACAGGTTTCATAGTTTTTTTATATTATTTATTTTATATGTTTTTTTTTCATACTTCTTGATTCCACTTAGTATTTCGTGAGAATTACTTACTCTGATTACTCTTATTACTTACTCTATATTGGCCACTACTTTACTTTGACAGCAAGCGAGAATATTTTTTCCAACTGACTAATAATTCAAAAGTAACATTTTCACAAAAATATTCTAGAAAGATAAATCACCTTTGAAATCAATCAAAAGACGATGTGGAAAAATTCTATATTTCTGCTGTAGACTGAACACAAGTTGAGTACCTTAGTCCTGACAAGTCTTTCCCAGTGTCCCTGCTGCTGTTTGACTAGTTTGAGAACGGGTTGGTTGGACTTCATTTCCCAGCAGCACTGTTCAGCAACAATATTCTGGTAAAGCTCCAGGTCGGCTCTGTACTGACGACCATTCACTCTGCCACTGCAGAACAAAAAGAGGGCATCAACACACTCCAAGTTTCCTCCATACCAACATTAATATTCTACATTGTTTCATGATCATCTGTCAAACTCTATAATCTTCCCCTATATCCCTCCTCATTCTTTGTCAGGGTGAACCAATAAACCACTATAATTCCTTGGAAGCTTCCCACAGGTGAGCAACCACAAGGAATCATGTATACTGACAGTCAAGAAATGCACCAACAACCAAGTTACATATTTGCTGCTGATAGAAGGTCTTAGGAATCAGATGGGCAAGCTTTATTCTACTGTTATGTAATGTATACAATGAAAATCTGACACAAATGAGGGCGGGTATATTGAGTCTGTGCAAACAAAGAAGTTTGTTCCCTGACAGACCACATATTGTACGACGTCTCGTGCCTTTTTGTTGAGTCGTCTCTTCTGTTAGTGCTGATGACCTGCTGTCTGTAGCTTCCATCTGCCCCTTCAGGTACACCTGTACACATGATTTATGGAGTGTCTCAGCTCATTCATAGTAGCCTATATAAAACATCTTTCTGTGTGCTAGTTTACACCATCTCTTGCCTCTTAGTGTCAATCTGCGATGTTTAGTAAACTGTGGATCTGTATAGAAGTTACAAAAATGCTTTTACCATTTCCAGAGGGGTTTAGAGAGGCAGCCAGGCTAATCACTGGATACACGTCTATCACATCCCTCTACCTGTGTATGATAGCCAGCGTTCAATTACACATTTGTGACAGTGTGTATGTGACAACAACAACATCAAAATGGATATAAACCTTAAGTGGCTACAGAGCAGAATGAAAGGTATTACAGGACCACAGAAACAAGAGAGCAGAGGCTGTGTGGTTCCCTTACGCCAGGGGTCTCAAAGTAGCGGCCCGCGGGCCATTTGCGGCCCGTGAACCGATATTTTGTGGCCCCCCACTTGACATCAAAGTTTAGTGTTAGTGCGGCCCGCACATATTTCTCACACGCACTTATTCACTGAGACTTGTCCTGTGCATTTTATTTTTATTATTAATTGCCCGTCAGTATTTCTCTGATATTTAGTTTGAATTTTTTTTTAGCAGTGGCAGCCTCCGTTCTGCTCGGCGTGTCGTTTCTGTCTCTGCATGCTCGCGCATTTCTCCGCTGCAGAGGAGTTCCGCCCCCCCGACACACACACACACACACACACACACAGGCGTGCACACACACATGTGAGCGTACTGCACCAGAGGAATGAGAGCGCGCATTGAAAACTGTGTCAAGCGACGCGCTGTCTGTTGGACAGGTCTCAGCAGCCTATAGCCATGCTGGTATGTTGACGGTGTGTTTTCAGGTGCTGTCTGTGCGCATGTAGCAGTGCTCCGTCAGAATATAGTCCCAGAATGGATCAAACTAGGAGACTGCCGCGTGTTAATCAGCATTTCCATTTGTGCTCGCTGTGAATACGCAGCTCACATGAAGTACTTGGAGTTTCTTTCTTTCTTTTTAATCAGGATGCTGGTTGAATAGAACACATGTTCTCAGTAGCTGCACTCACTGTAAACAAGCTGCACACGCCTGACTCCTGACATGTGTCTGTGTGAGGAGCCAGTGAACAACTTCTTTTCATGTTAAAGCAGCTGTTTTATTTAATATTATAATCACAATAGATTTTGTTATTCTAGCCTACATAAATGTCATTGTCTGTCCCTTTTCCCCTCCCCTCCTGAGCTCCGTCACATACTCAACACCAATGATGGTAAATAATATGAGTAGATGTGAAGCAAACAGATATTTTGAACATGTAAAAATTCAGGGCTCACTGCAGATTTCCAGTCGGGTTACAGAGACGCTCCTTGACACGGACATGTGCGGGTTTGCACCACTGTTCACTCACATACAGCACAATCCCTCCTCTCTTCTTCTTACCGCTGCCAGTCACATCTCTGTCCACCCGTATGGTCACAAAGCCGGGGGCAGCAACGGAGGTTTCCGGGATGATGACATTGTAGGGTGTGTTTGATGACATCACATAATGCCTTCATGTCAGAGTTGTAACCTCAAAAAGTGTCCTTGCTGTGGGCCTTCATTTTCCCACAGTTGATTCATCAACTTTTAATACTGATTAAGACCCCGCGGACACCCTGACCTCAAATGTCACTTTGTATAACAACTTGGTGCAGTGAAACTGAAAGTGTAATGTATTTTATTGTGTCAGCCTGAAACCATTCAACCATGTGTGGTCGAACGAGACTACACTAGTGTGCATGTGCATGGAGATCCAAATCCCAAACAATCCATGAACCAATAACACGCACCGCAATTCATTTTATTCACCACTAGATGTCCTACTCGAGCACTGTGTCAGAGAGTGATAAGAGAAGATAAGATAAGATAAAACAGTGGAGACTGCGACCTGAACGCAGCGCCTTGGACCGCTCGGCCATCCTGACATGAACAGCATGCTGTCCACAACAAGTTTGGAAAAGCTCAAGGATGAACACTTAATAAACAATCTGAAATCTTCACTGACACTGATGTGGACAGACTCAGAGTGTGTCTGTCTATGCTATCTCAACAAGTCTTGAGCCAGAGATGAGATTTTTCATCTGGTCACCACATGATGAATCATTCTGACTATTGTAGTACCTTGAGATCTGCCTTTCCCAGGTGTTTTGTCCTTAAGGTGAAGCAGTCTCTGCCTCAGGGTGAAACTGGGTTTGAAATGTGCTGGGACGTTTTATCCTTTGCCTCCTCATTGCACACCAGTTGCTCTCGGTCCAGCAATTTTAAAATGACAGTTTTTGGAAGTGTCAGATGGACTGTGCCAGGGTTTGGTCCTCAGACATGGAGGGGCATAAAGTGATCTTGGAGATGAAAAGAACCGTTGTTGGCAGGATTCGAACCTGTGCGGGGAAACCCCAACGGATTTCAAGTCCATCGCCTTAACCACTCGGCCACAACAACTAGGAAAAGGTAACAATGAAGAGTCTGATGACCCAAGTTGGTTCTGTCCATGAGTGCATGGTCTTGTCCAGGTTGTCCTGTCCAGTTTGGTGTTGGTGCTCCTTTACTTGTTTCCATTTCATTCGAAGGTAAATCTGCGCCGCCCAGAGTCTCCGTTTGACAGACAGCTATCACAGACAGTTAAGTCAAAGTCAAGAATAAGTGGCAGCATTCCAGTATAGACATCAGTATTCCAGAATGATAGGCAGAATTCCCTGCTCTCACTAATTTTAATTAATTAATTGCTGCTCTCACTGACACTTCTATCAGCAGTATTACTACACAGCTGGCTGCATGGCAGTGAATGACATGCTGATTACAACACAAGTCCACTGTGATGGTTCACTTAGACAGGCACTGAAATGTTCTTCTTTGTGGAGCCTCTTCCAAACCATGATCTGACAACTATTAAACATCCAAGACATGAACAATAAAAATCAACCTTTCATTCATGTTAGGCTGAAAACACATCAGAAGAGTCTTCGTCACTTTGTGAGATCAGTGAGGAAGAGTATGTTCCTCAAACAGAAAGTGAGACTTCAGTAGATGTCAGACAGCACAAGAGAAGCAGAAAGACTGATGTGAAGCATCAAGGTATCATGCTGAAGGTTAGTTCATACTTTTAGACCTTCCTCACTTTGTGAGGCCTCAAACAGTCTTTTTGCTGCTAAATATTGTATTAGACAAATGGAAAAGAATCACTGTTGTGCTAATATCACAGATGGATAGCATCTCCATCACAGTCTAATATAATGTTGTGGTCCAGGTGCTCCTAAAGCTGTCAGAAGATGCCATGTTTCAGTGTCTCCTTGAAGCCTGTGTAGATGAATGTATGGAGAGCAGCAGCAGCTTTGTTGTGACTCACAGCTCTCAGTCCTTGTAAATGATTGGAATGCATGTAGTGCTGTTTATTTCCACATTGTCCTGTTTAGCTGTCCAGGAGACTTACAGGCACACAGGTCAAATGAACAGTAACACTTTGGATTTGTGGGATCAACAACTCAAACTGCAGCAAACACACAAACAATGTCTCATTGTAGTAAGTTAGTCAATCAGCTACAAGCTGAATGTCTGTCCTGACCTGGACACATACAACTTCTGTCTATGCACACAATTTACAGCCATAATCCCGGTGAGGACAGTTGTGTGTCTTTCCACTCTCATTGTTGTACAGTAAGACGCATGAGCTCAGGACATTTTCAGCAGTACATTTGCTCTGTTCTAGTTCACCATTTTGTCTGGCTCTCTGCTTATGTTCTGCTTTGATTCCAAATACAAACATCCAAACATTTTCAATGTATATGCTGCACTAATCTCAAACATTCTGTTCAGAAATAAACAAATGCATCTTCATTTCACAGTCACACATGTAACCAACTTAACCTCATAACTTCATATAAGCGTACTTACTCTCTGGTTATGAGTCTAGCTTTAAGGTAACACAGACAACATGGAATTAGCGTCTGTTAGCAACATGCTATTACGTGTTTCTCTCACTTTGTGAACACTCGTAAACCATAAACAAATCTAACAACACTGTCTGCAGTCACTTAAGATACCAACGGAACAGATCTGATCACTGACAAGTGAGCTGAATAACACTGATGACCTGGTTACCATGGTAACTGTCAGTGGCTGGATATATGAGGCAGCAAGAGAACATTTGTGTGTCTAACATGGACTGAGGGTCATGGTCTGGGTACTTCCTGGTTGTTGTTGTTGGTCTTTTTCTCCTTCTTTGTGTGTGAGTGAAGGGGTGAATGTTTACTGCTGTATTAGCTGCAGTACATATTCATGAAAGGATCTGATTCTTCAGCATTGAGCTGTGTGAGTGCTGCTATCAGGAAATCAGAGTTAAACAGTGAGAGCAGAAATCCCCCAGAGGGCTGGACCTGACTGCTGTCCTGATAAAGACATGAGCAGAGACATGAGGAGGACTGTCTGGAGGACACACAGAGTGGACATGGGTCACAGAGTGCTGCTGCTGTTTGTGTCTCTGCAGCATGGGCAGCTGCTCCTGCTCCACTCGTCACCGGCTGATTGTTCACACCTGTGATCAGTCATCAGCCAATCCTGCTGCAGCTTCCATCTAGTATATGTGTCCAATGGAAGCTGAGCAACATGTCAGCTACACACATAGAAACACTACACATAGTTTGTCATATAAATAACATGGATTGAATCATGTTGTACAGTCAATGGAAACAAAAAGCACTGAGAGTGGTGCTGGTAGGGCAGCAGTGGATGGAGGCTGAAGTGCTGCCACCTAGTGTCAATATTTGGTATTAACTCTGACTACATATTCCACCTTTAACTCTCTGCCATATATACTGTGCCATGTGTGAAGTGATAATAAAATGTGAATGTGAATTTATTGTAAAGAACTTTACTTATTATCCCTGTTATAAGTGAGCAGTGTGGGGGCCTGTTCTGTCTGGGGCCTGTTCTTTGCTGTCACTCAGGGGGCCTGTTCTGTCTTTGTTTCTATGGTGACCCCACAGGCTGCAGCAAAACACCACTACAGGTGCTGGTCATATAATTAGAATATCATCAGAAGGTTGATTTATTTCAGTAATTCCATTCAAAAAGTGAAAGCTGTATAATGCAAACATTCATTCCACACAGACTGAAATATTTCAAGTGTTTATTTCTTTTAATTTTGATGGTTATAACGACAACCAATGAAAACCCACATTCAGTATCTAGGAAATATGTGAAAAGGTTCAACATTGAAGACACCTGGAGCCACTCTAACCAGATAATGAACTCAAAACACCTGCAAAGGCCTTTAAATGGTCTCAGTCTAGTTCTGTAGGCTGCACAACCAGGAAGACTGCTGACTTGACAGTTGCCCAAAAGACGACCATTGACACCTTGCACAAGGAGGGCAAGACACAAAGAGGCTGGCTGTTCACAGAGCTCTGTCCAAGCACATTAACAGAGAGGGAAGGGGAGTACAAGCAAGAGGGAGTACAAAGTGTTCTGCCCAAACAGGGACTTGAACCCTGGACCCTCAGATTAAAAGTCTGATGCTTCCAATACTTCACTAGTACACTTCATGTAGTGCAGTGAGTCCTGATTGACTTGCAATTGACCCTTTATACAAGGGGGATTAGCTCAAATGGTAGAGCGCTCGCTTAGCATGCGAGAGGGAGCGGGATCGATGCCCGCATCCTCCAGCCAGCATTTTAGGAGGGAGGGTGTAGCTGGATGGATGAGGATGGATGGATAATGTAGTGGACTCCCACCCAGCAGATCAAGTCCCAGAGGTTACAGCATCATTTATTAGCTGAGTTTCCCCTCAGGGAAGCTGCTGTTTACAAGCTGTTTACAGAGAGAAGCAAGAAAACAACAGTCAGCATCATCGTCCATAAAAACAGAGTGAGACAGAGAGTTTATGATCAGTGCTCCCCCTGCTGGTTAGGACATATGATGACATTTAAATGTACCAGTCAAAAGTCACTCAGTGGTTTGTCTTTGTTCAGACACATTCGAGTAGGGGTGAGAAGCCGTTTTTGTTTATTCGTTTTCTCCTGTTTTTTTGTTAGGAAGTCAGGGAAGTGACCTGTATTTTTGTTTGAATCTATTTTCTTTTGTTCAGGAAGGACAGGAGCTGAGAACCTTATTTGTTTTGTTTGTTATTTTGGCATTGCTCACCCTGAAGGTTTCTGTTGTCTCGGTTCGTTTATAAATAAATTTATATAAATTCCATTCGTCGTTGATATCTTTCATATATACCTTGGGAATTGGAACAGGAGGGAAGAGTCACTTTATGCTACAACTAGGTTTCCCCTAGGCCGGTTGTAACATTGTGAATGTGAGTCTTAAAGTTTGGTTAGAATTCAATATCTGTCTTGTGTCTACCTGAGCAGTTGGTCCTCCAGGCCAGACTCAGTCGCAGTGAAATTGATGATTGTAACTTTAATACATTTCTGGAAAACAGAAAAAAATGTACATGCCAAAAGACACATTTTACATTAATCGAAGCCAGGATCACACACACTACAATTCTAATGAAACACTAATTAATTTATGAAGATTTAACTGTCATGTCACTCTGCATCATCAGTGCCTTTGTTTTTTCTGTCTAACAAAAACGCTCCTCAGACTTATTCGGCCGTTACAGTCACCATGCAACCCCTGGTTTGAATAAACACTGGAGTAAACCCTTGCATTCACAGGGTCCTTCTGCTCTCCTGGCTGGTGTTGAACAAAAGGGCATTGCACACAGGTGTAGCTGGCAGGTGATTTAATGTCTGCAGAAACATGGTTTGATGCCAGGCGTTCATTATACTGCCCAATATGTAGCTTCAATGGCAGAAGGATTCACAAAGGTTCTTGTGTGCGATACTGTTTTTATTCCAAACGTGTGCTTCTTGGAAAGCACATAAATACCTATTATAGTTGATAGCCGTTTGGGATTTTGTGAGCAAAGGTTTGTTGAATGTGAATTCCAAGACTCCATAGTGACCTAACTGTCTCTGGTGCACACTTGCTGATGCCAAGTGTATTACCTACAGCATTCACGGAAACATGATCAGACATGGAAACACAATAAAGAAGCAGTGAAAATATCTTAATTTAGTGCAAATTTGCAATGCTGAACGAGCTGGTTGGTGTCCTTTCTACTGTATGAAGGGAAGCTTGGTATTGTTGCGTTAGGTATGCTGGGGCGGGGGCCAGTCTGTGACTTTGTCTCTGACTGTGTCTGAAAGGAGGTTCTATTTTCATAGAATACATATGTCCTCTGAATTAATTTACGCCACCTGATCCTGTGGGTCGATCATAAGAGGCCAGCGACGGTCTTTGGTTACCAGGATTGCATTCTCTGTAGATACAGTGTCACAGGGCAACCCTTCAGTGTTCCACTGGAGGATGTCATATGGATCACTCAGAAAGTCGATCAGGCTGAAGGGGGAACTAATGGGTATGTTTAGCTTCTGACACTGCTTAATCCACTGGGGAACAAGAGTACACAGGGTATATGGTATTAGCTGTTTTTTCACAATATGTTTCTAAAAAAAAAACTCTAGACCAGGCTCACATTGGCCATACCAGCTGCACACTTAATCACAGAGGCCCTAAAGGTTTTAAACCATCCCATCACACTGTACCTACCAGCTGTCTATGGTGGGAAGTGAAGGCTCCATAGTAGGCAATGCAGGCAGCTGCAATGCATACATTTCCCACAACACTGTTGATGTCCTGCTCAAGATTTGCAACATTTTTTTCCCAGCGTATCTGCTGTCCCCCAGAGCAGAAGTCAGTTTCCCTGCTCTGTCCTGTCGAGCCTGTGTCAGAGCCATTTTGTAGGTCCTTCATCTGATCCTCCACCTCCTTAAGTTGTTGTTGCTTTTCCCTTAGTGTTTTCTTGGTTGTATCCAGCTCTGCCTGCGTAGGTAAGGGTAGCGGGAGAAGAGTATGCAGACCAGTCACACAGAGCGGTGCATGGCAGATGAATAGCCAAAGTGACAAAGGAACAGACAGCAGACTGTGAAGAAATATTGCAAATGTGCATGTGTATCAGTAATAATAAACTGCACTCTTTATGACTGACCTGTGCTTTAACCACGTTTTCTCTTTCTTTGGAGTAAAGATCCATAGCTATGACCCACATGCACAACGACCCGCAAGCTTTGGACGCCTTCTCCACCTAAAAGCAGCACATGATAAAGTATTACACCCAGCACACTGAAACAAACTGTCAAATTCCATCTATTTTTTCAGAATATATATCATTAAATCTACATAGCCTACAGTACAGTGGATAAAGGATATAAATTACATTGCCATTCCAATACTGACATTATGACATTTACTACAAAACTGCCCAAGTGTCTGAACTCTAATCTTTTTTTACTTTAAGTAAAAGAAAAGATAAGAGAAGTTCTGTTGATAGATCCGATAGATCATGTCCAAATGTTGGACATGAAATTCAAACAGACCTTCTCAGGTAGGAACTCAGAGTTGTTGATGTATTTTTGCAGCTTCAGCAGGATCTGAGGTTTGCTATTATCCTTGTCATAGTCTGTCAGACGCCTAAGGAAATTGAAATCTCCCAGTAATTGCTTGGCAGAGCTCCAGTCTGGTCTGTAAAAAATAAAGCAATATTAGTGAGAAACTCTGGAAAAAATGGGGAGGTCAAAAACGGTCAATTCCCCTTGTTTCTTCTGATCACCTCCCGAGTTGGTTTATGAGGAAGGAGTGGATAAATTCTGGGCTCAAGATTACAATTTATTAAACAATGAGGCAGATTCTGAGTCACAGAGCTCTGGGTTGTTGACCACAAAGAACCAAACAAGAACAACACAAGAACAGGACAACCAACAAAAACAAACAACCACACAGCAACAACGAGCAACGCAACAACAACTGGACATGGAATTCACACATTGATATACCACATGGGCGTTCCTGCCTGCCGGCCCACAGGGGCATCTACTGCCCCTCCTGCAGACCCTGGGTCATACAGCGAATAGACTATTAGTGTTTATTCCCTAATAAGGTAAAACTCCAATTCCTCAAATCTCATAGGTTGTGAGTCTGATCTAGGGATGACCATAACATGGGGCACTCAGGAGAAAAACACATTCCTTTAGAATCTGGCTTTTATCAGGTCAGAGGTGCTGCTGTCCTTAGTCTGAATTTATGACCATCTCGTACCAAGCGGAGCTCCAGAGAGCAGAAAAACAACTGATCTCATCTGCCACAGCCTGAACTGCAGAAAACAAAGTTATATGACACACTATGAAATGACTTATTAATACATTCAGTATCCTCAAATGACTTTGATTTTCTATAAAACTTCCTAACACATAAACACTTATGAAAATCACATTATTAAGTGATAAACACATTTAAACATGAATACTTCATGTTAGGGACACACTCCTATATATCTGAACACACACTGCAGAATCAATTCTTTCACCCTACACTAGACAGGCTGATTTCACACAAGTGTGGCCAGATCAACCTGTCTCTGGCAACAGAGTAAGTACCACAGGCTTCTGAACTGCTGTGATCTCCAACCTCACCTTTATTTCTAAGATATTTCAAAGGGTAGCTGCAAGTCAGTCCACCTACAGCACCGGTCTGAAGTGTTCCTGGATTCAACAATAATCTGTTAAATATCACAGACCAGAGTGAAATCAAGTCCTTTTGAGGCAGAAATAAGCCCCTGGACTCACTGTGGGGCCACAGTCCCTTTTTGATGAAAACACCAGTTTTTGAGGTTTATTATTTTAAAGGGGTCTTCATGGTATAAATGTGCTGGCTGCATCATAAGTTCTTGTTATTTAATGATAGTTAATTATAACTTCCTGGACCTGCAGACTCTTTGTCTTCATATGGGCTGAATGAAGGGAGACTAGCACAGATTTGACATGTGTGACTTCCACATGCTTTCCTACCATGAATGGAACAAGTCAAGCAGCACATGATGTGTTTGTGTAACACTGGAGATGTTAGCTGTACGTGTGCAGAACAAAGACATGACCCACAGCAGACCATCATGTCCTTCTGATCAGTTTATTGAGTCTGTTTGTGTCCACTGCTTTCAGTCTGCTGCCCCAGCACACAACAGCAAACAAAATGGCACTGGCAACCACAGACTCATCAGCAGCAAGTTAGGTGATATTCAGGCCTAAAAAAATCCTTCAAACTTGGCACACATGTATAAGGCTGTATGTATATTGTACTGTATGTACATGTATATTCCTGCGATTGAGTCCTGTGAATTTGGTGCCTGTGTGTCAAAGTATTGCTGAGAAATTGCTGGAAATACGGTAAATCAGGTTTTCTTCATTGGAAGGAGGCCTGAGGTGTGTCACAGAATTGCTGAGTTAGTGCTGGAAATCATGTTTGGATCCCTACAGGGTCTCTGTAGGACCCAGAGGACAGAGAGTCCCACAGTGCAGACAGGCCCCCCTCTCAAAGGGGACAGGCAGGACATCTGGCCGGGGGAGAGGGAGGGGCCAGGTGGAGGGAAAGACAGTGCAGCAGCTCATTCTGCTGCAGACAGAGGGAGAGAGCAGACCACTCTGAGAGAGCTCCAGCAACTGTAAGTTAAGCTAGTTTCTTCTTCATGCTAATAGCTTAGCATAGATCCCTGTGCAGGTCAAAACAGCTCATATTACCAGTGTTGATGCATGTACTTTTATACAGCTTCAGTGATTTGATTCTGCAGGATCTGTAGCTGTAAAATTAGATTTGAAAAACTTTTCTGTAGCAGAAAAAGTCAAATGATTCAATCTAGGCCACCTGCATTGCTGCATTAATTTCAGATTGCAACCTTTCTCCCAGTTTTTCTTTGACATCAACAGGCATCAAGTAGAACCAGAGATATATGATATATTAATGCTGAATGAATCTTGAACCCCTTTTTCTTTCAGATGACAAAGCCTAAGCAGATGCTGACATGTCCTGTATGTGGTGGGACCTTCTGGTACGTCTCCAGGCACCTAATGAAGGCCCACCACATACAGAACACACAGGAGTGCACCCTGGTCAATGGTCTGGCCACAGGCCATATAGCCCTCGGCTGTGTGCAGTGCCAGTGGGGACGGCCTGCACCAATTGCAGGGAGCTGGTGGCCAAAAGCCGGGCTCTTCGGGAGAAGCTGGCACAGCTGGAGGTGAGTGAAGGGTAACAGTATGGTTTCAGTTCATAGGATTAGACTGATGAAGTATGTGTAGTATGTGAAGCTGGGATTGTGTGTGTGGAGTCTAGCATTACCCAGCAGTGAGGGAATCCTGTCTCTGGCCAGGCGGATGCAGGTCCCGAGCGCCTCCCGGCTCACCAGCTGCTGCTGCTTGCGAGCCTTTACGGCAATCTGGTGCCCCAGGATCGTCCTGTTAAGGTCCCGTTACATCTTTTTCAGGTAACTGAACAGGACAACCACACCCTGTGCCTTGAGCCGGCTGTGCTGCGGAGGGGGGTCTCAAATAGCCGATATTTTGTGGCCCCCCACTTGACATCAAAGGTTTTTTTTTGCATATTTATACAGATCCTGGCCAAAAAGCCACCAAAGGAAGGCTAAAATGCAGACTTTGCCTCCGGGTGGACAAAAAGAGGAGTGACACACCCTGGAAGTGTCAGGCTGTGATGTGCCCCTCTGTGTTGTGGTGGACAGGAACTGCTTTTTCAAGTGGCACAAATAATGTGTGTGCCACCTGAACTGTATATAATACTTGTAAATAGCTGTACAAAAAACGCCATAAGGCATTTCTGCATTCAAGGGTAAATAGTTGTAAATAATTTTGTTTTTTGCTACATTTGTACATATTTTTTGACATTTACAATTTGCATAAGCATTCTAAGTTATAAAAATGGTTTGTTAAACATGTTTGTGGTTTGCACAGTAAAAAATCTAACTTTTTCCCACTCGGATTTTATATTTTTTGTGTGATTTTAGGTCCAGTGTGTTAACACAGTATGTCAAAATGAAAAAGTAACACCATAGTCACACTTGTGGGGTTGTACTGAAAAGAATGACACTAAACAAAGCAAGGTGAACCATTTTTAAGCTGAAATATAAAGAAAAAATTAAAAGTAGTCAAAAGTGCGTTTCATCTTCTGATCCAGCGGCCTCTCTTCTTGCGTTTTCCCCCCTTTTCGGATGTGGTCTTCACGACGGGGTCTAGGACGCCGATGCACATTCAAACTTTGTACTTAATAAATATTTCTCATTCAGTTCGCTGAGTCTCTCATGATTGAACTGTTACTGAGATCCATCCTGTCCAACAGACAGGCAGCAGCTCAGAGGACAGATGCTCCACAGACAGGTGCAGCTTCCTGACAGCTTCCACTTGTGTGTGTGTGGCTACAACCAACCTGAAGACATAGATGACATAGATAAATGGTCAAATATGCACTGTGTGTTCAATATAGGGAGAGGAACTTCTCCATTTTTCTGTTATGTTCACGTACATTTCAGAGGGAAATACTGTTACTCTACCCAATATTTGTATAACTTTAAAGTTACTTTTAAGCGTAAGTTAAAACAAATATTAAAAGATCAGGTTACACTAGTGGGTCAGTCTCTGAGCAGTGTGTAATATGAGTTGTTATATCCCCTAAAATAGTAATCTTTCCCTCTTAATTTATCACATTTCATTCATATTCAGCATCCTTTTGTAGCACATATATCTTCACACACTGCCACTGTACACACTTACAGTTAAAGAAAAGCTGGAACTTTATTCATAAATAAGTTTTTAATGTCTTTTCACATAAGGCACTTCCTCATGTTACTCAGACTTTTCCTAGTAGCTCATCAGGGAAATGAAACAGCGCCATCTCAAGTCCAACAGGAGTAGTAAGATAAAGTAGTAAAATAGTAAAATAAAAATAAAACAGGTTAGAAATTCTAAACGTTAATAAACATTCAAGTAAAATCCAGGCAAGTGAAGACTGATAGTCATATATAATACAACTAACACTGTGTGCAGTAAAATCTTGTCTACTATAAATCCAATATGGGTATAATTACAAGACAGTGCGTTAGATTGTCTGATCTCAGAGGGAGGAGTTGTACAGTTTGATGGCCACAGAAAGGAATGACCTCCAGTGGCACTCAGTGGTGCATTTAGGAGGGATCAGTCTGGCTACTGAAAGTACTCCTGTTCCTCAGCAGCACGTGGTGCAGGAGTACTTTCAGTGCCAGACTGATCCCTCCTAAATGCAAATATATATAATAATGTTACCTCCATTAAAGTGCTGATGCTTAATGACATCCTGTCTATTTACCTGCAAACAATATATATCTTAAAGAGGAGTCTTCACAGTGCAAAATGTTTGAGTTTGGCTCACGTCCTATGAAGTGGCCGTTTCACCACAACCGGCCACGTAGTAAGCGTAGGTGAGACTTTCTGATGCGTGTCCAGCTGAAGTGACTACAAAGTCCTGCAGGTCCGAGAACAACGTTTATTTTAATTCAACATTCCAGAGAATGAACCCAATCCACTATTGGGTTTATGTGATGCAGACAGGAGGAAGGCCACTGTCGTCACCTCCAGCGTCTCTCACCCACCCTCTTTCCTCACCAGCTTTTTGACCAATCTGTCTGTCAGGACTGACAGGTAACTGCAGCGGCACCACAGGGGTAATGGTTGCATCTTCATCCCCCTCAGTGGTGCAGACAGGAGCGGGGCCACTTTTTTCCCTGTCGTCACCTCCAGCGTCTCTCACCCACCCTCTTTCCTCACCAGCTTTTTGACCAATCTGTCTGTCAGGACTGACAGGTAACTGCAGCGGCACCACAGGGGTAATGGTTGCATCTTCATCCTCCTCAGTGGTGCAGACAGGAGCGGGGCCACGAATACGTGCAGACTTGGCTCTTAAACGTGTTTTGAGCGTATCTTCCTTTGACTGAAATATCAAGCATGTGAGAGAGAAGACATTAGAAGAAGGTGGTTAGTACACACACACACACACACACACACACACACACACACTACCTTGCGTCTCTCATCAGCGAGCCTCATCTTCTCATCAATCTGTTCTCTGGTGCAGGGAGCTTTTTTGCCCCTCAGAGACTTAAGTCTGGCAGGGTACCTTCGCCGGAACCCTTCACTGTCATCCAGCTGACACACACACACACGTTACATATTTTATCATAGCATTGATATTGTGAATGAAGCATGCTAACCAGGTGCCCACCATGATGCTGTAGGCCTCTCCTGCGCCACTGCCGGCCTCTCTTTGCCCTTCTATGATGATTCCCTGCTGCATCAGTTCCTCCAGGATCTCTCTGGCCTTTGGACGGTTCTGTTCTGTGCCATTTTGCAGCAGCTGACCTGGAGCAGCAGACAGAACATAAACACATTTTAAGACACATGTTTTCTCTCTCCAGCCTGTGTGGAGCACATCCTCACTGTGCTGTGTTTCTTTGTTTCCCTCACTTTCTGTGACGCTCACTGATGTTAGAGGAGGAAGGTTACTGGGCACTGTGTCGGGTAAGTTGGGGATCTCTGTGTTCTCCATCACCACCCCGCTGTCCGCAGTGCCCTTCGACACAGCAGAGTCCCTACGACCGCTGAGTTTACTTTTAGTTTCCTCCTGGCAGCACACACACACACACACATTATCACAATTTGACAGCATCCTGAATCCCAGACGTGACGTTGTCATGGTGACATCATCATTGTGTTGACATATTGTCATGAATACAGTAACTCAGCAACAACAACGATACACTACAAAGAGATTGAAGTAAATTTTGCCAATTTTTGCTGGTGTAAATGTAGAACCAGAGAAAATCTGTCACGCTTTCATTTCAGAGGACAGGTATAATTTATATTTAACTAAATCTAACACTAAATTCATTTGTAGTTTTTTTAATTCAGGTTAGTCTACAAACATTTTAAGGTTTATTATTATGTCAATGCCCGTTTTATTTATATATCACATTTATAAGGGCATTGCCCACCAAAGTGCTTAACATTAAAATACATGAAATAAACTCAAACTAATAAAATACATAAAAGAGACAAACTGCAGTAAAATACAATAAAACAAAGATACAATCATGAAGCATAAAATCCCCAAGAGCTGCCAATACTCAGGCAAAGGCCAAGATTATTAAGTATTAAATTGTTTCATTCAACTTATCCTTTTGTTAGTGACATGTTTTAAAACATAAATATTAGCACTATGATGTGATCATTTTAAGGGCCATTTATTCACATTTATGTTCCATCCTGTAATTTGATTGACTGATTTTATTGATAGTGTTGTATGAGTTAGCAGAAGTTTCTCACTTAGAGTTGCTAGTTTTGGTTAATAATGAATGAGAATCAGCAGCTAAATCATTGGTAGGATACAGTACGTAAATCTCTGTAACACGTCTCCACACACCGAGCCTACCTCCTGCACCTCCGCGGCTACCAGCGGCTCAACCGCCGTGTGCGTCGAGCTTAGGCATCCCATCTTCACCTCACAGCAGCGGTATGAAGTGAGCCCATAAAAAGTCCTCAAACATGCAGTTTAATCAATTTCTTTCTTCGTGTCTGTTAACCGTGCAGCCCAGCATTCCCTCACTACTCGGACTGTTGTTTGTCTCCATGGACCCGCCGCGTTGCTAAGGGCGCCGTTGCCACAATAAATCTGACCCCGGTTAAAGAGGCGACACCCAAAAGAAGCTCATGGTGTCACTGAGGGCGCCACATGTCACACTAGTGGTCACATTGGTCCACCTTATCAGAGAGCCCTGCTTTTCTGTGTCCTGTCCCCCAGTCACAAAAACTGCTTTCCAATTTTAGTGCATTAAAAAAACCCTCCTAGCAGTAGGTGTCAAAGCTGCACCAGTGGCCTGTGCTAATGTAGGAGGGGGTGCAATCTGCAGATCTAAAACCAGACCTGCCAAATCATCAAATAATCGACTGAAGACAATCCGCCCAAAACTGCAGTGTAGTTCCTATAAACGGTGAGATCAGACTCTAGACCAGACCTGGGCAAAGTATGGCCCGCGGGCCACATCCGGCCCGCTTGCGTCTTCAATGCGGCCCGCGGACTCGTACACACAATAAAAAAAAAGAAGGCATCAAAAGTCAGCTGTCAGCACGGCATTACCGGTAACGTCTTTCCAACCCTCCTTGTCTCTTCCACGCTGGTGTACTGCTTCATCCCATCTACTTTTTGTAGAGACACGGTCGCGCTGTGTACACTTTAAAAATGCTGCGCGACTATGCTGAAATGTACGGTAAAGCGAGAAGAAACGCCACGGCGCATTCAGATGTTACCGCGGTGCTGCAGCCGACATCGTCATCTGCTCTTAAAAAGCTCAGACCTTGTCCAACTTTCAGAGCTTTGGGATTGTTTTTAAAATTAGTTTTAACTCTAATGGTTTTCTTCTGTAAAAATATCTTTACATCATCTGTGCTGCTCTGCACTGTGCGGGAGTGTGTTTCAACATACAACCAGCAACACTCAGTGGACCTGGACACACACAGAGGACAGAGGAGTGAGCAGTAAACACACAGACCAGTTCACATCATCAACTCCCTCCGCCACACATTGATTCTGAGCCTTTTTTCCGCCAATGCGACTTTATAATATCGCTATCCATTCATTCAACTCCGCGCAACTCTCTCTCTCCTCCCGTCCGCGTTCACACACACGTACACACATAAGCGCGGATATGTTCACAGAGAAGACGACCAACGTTCTTGATAATGGAACATCGCACCCCAACTCAGCACAGACAGAGCTGGTAACGCAGCAAACATTATAGGTGATTTAAGGTGAAACGCGGTTGCGGTTGAGATAAACTACGTCATATGACAATAGTCACATATGAATAATAACATCAAAAGCTGTTTTATTAATCAGTTAGTTGCCTTTAGTAGTTCCATATATCTGATTATAGTATTTATGCTATTAATGTATTTATGTGGTTATATCACATTATTTATTTGAACCTTTATTTTACCAGAAAATGTCATTTTACAAAACAAGAACAGGCTGATATATGAGGTCAGTGTTGACTTCATATAGTGAAATAAAAACCTTCAGCTTCAGATGTTTTTGTATGTTTTTGTGGCCCTTTGCTTTTCTAATGGAAGTCTATGTGGCCCTCGCAAAAAAATAATTGCCCACCCCTGCTCTAGACCAACGAGCCATGTGTGACATCTCTTTTTTCATGTTTCAGTCAGTGGAAGAACAACACAATGTTCTTCTTAGTTTGACATTGGTAAAGTTATGAACAAAGATTTCTGGTTAGGAATATAAAGCCGCTGCATTGAAGTTCATGGCCCAGCTGAACCACTTCTCAAAGAAGCTTCTGTAAGTTTCCCAGAACAAAGGAGGAACTTCAATATTAATGAAAGATTCACATGTTTATGTGATGCTCAGGATCAACATGAGGGTTATGTGTGTTTGTGTTTTTTAACCCTATAGGAGGGCAGCTTACATGTTCTGAAGACAGGAGCCCAGCGATGTGGGAGTTTCATCCAACTTAATTTGGTATATTGAAATGCAAAGGTTTATGTCCTTGTGTCCCGTTTGAGTTCAAAGAACAGATGACCTACCAGTGGATGTCATGGTCATGGTTTTCTGCAGAAAGTCTCGTTCGTTTTCTAACATGGCAACCTTCTCCTTTAGAGTTTTGATTTCTGTCAACAGGCTCTTGTTCGGACTTTTGCAACCCTCACCTCTCATTAAAGCTGGTTTCCAATGATGTGTGTCTGGGTGCGTACACACTGCCCATAGTTACTGACGGAGCCACTGCGTCACACCCCAGCTGATACATGACCGCACCAGGTGACTGCTGCTATGACCCATGTTGGTTGTCAGCATTCCTTCCATTCCATTACAGCAGCATGAAAACAAGGTCCTGAGCAGCATAACAATAGATAAAGTAGAAATAAAGACTATGTACAGAGCAACCATAAGACATGCAGATATACAGATGAGAAATGCACAGAGATGTATTATGTCCTGTTATGATATCATGAAAAACTCTGAGTATTACACTGTAGGTGAGGATGTTATTGTCAACTATGCCTGTTGATATCAGACAAAAACTGAAAGAAAACTAGAAAGTGGTAAGTGCTCTTGTTTCAAATGTGATGTGCACTGTACCACTGAAGCTCGTCTGTGAAGTGTAGAGCCTCTGTGTGTATGTGACAGTGATGTTAACAGAAGTCAGATAGGTCTGTTAACACATATAAAAACAACATGCTGAACAACAGCATAGATGTGAAGGTGAATATATGTCCCCTCACATGTTCCTCAGTTAAAAGGGTCATTGCATTGGCCGGGAATCGAACCCGGGCCTCCCGCGTGGCAGGCGAGAATTCTACCACTGAACCACCAATGCTGTGAAAAGCTGACATCTAGTGGTGCCATCGCAGGTTGCAGCCTCCTCATTCCAAAATCAATCCCTCCTCCACATAAAGTCAAAATTTATAAATTCGCCTCATTACATGAGCGGTTGTGTGTAATGACGCGGCTCACCAGCAGAGGGCGTGTGACGGAGCAACAAGCAGGAAACTACAGGGGAGAAGAGACACAAGCATCCACAGATCAGAACAGACACTCAGCTCTTCTCTCTGAGACCATGATGATACCGTCACATATCATCACTGCACATGTTTTTGGCTGCACGTCTGGAAATGAGAGGAGACAGAACATTATCATACATGTTGCATAAGTAAAGTCACATGACATGCACCACTGTAAACAAAGGAAACCACATATTCTCAGACTCTTAGAACACAGAGCTGAAGGATGAATGTAAGACAGCAGTTTGTTGCTATCTGACTTTTCTTCCAACAACAGTGAACATGGTCTGGACCAGGGTCCCTTTAGCCACCAGGCTCTCGATGGCCTCCACATCGTATCCTCCGGCAGCCAGAGCCTTCTGGAGGGCGGCTGCAGACACGCCGCTCCGCTCCTTGGAAGCGGCCACAGCTTTCACGATGAGCTCGCTGACGCTGGGGCCGGACTTGTTCGGCTTGGAGACCTTCTTCTTCTGCGCTTCGGCCGGAGCGGCGGCTGGAGCTGGAGCTTCTTCTGCCATGTTCAGTTCGTAGCTGCAACACAAGCACAGTCAGAGTGTAGTTATGATCAGCTGAGAGCGGGAGGCGGTCCTTGAACACACCATGAGAACCGCGGAGACTCAATCCAAGGCACCAGAGAAGTAATAAGCGTCAGTGCTGAGTTACAGCGAGACTCAACTGGTGAAAACACCGAATACGGCGCAATATGGCAGAGAAATTACCAGTGAGTCGGAAAAGCCACAACCAGAAAATGTCTTGATGCAGAAAGATGTGAGACAAGAGTGGTTATCGGTACGACTTCACCTGGCGACGACTGGCCGAGCAGAAGCGGCTACATGCTACTTCCAGACAGGTAGGTATTACTATTACTATAAACACATTACATTACTGTAATGTGTTTATAAGTACTTATGTGTTAAGTAAGTTTTACAGAAGATCAAAGGAAGACAGGTATACTGAATGTATTGAGAAGTGTGTCATTTCCCTACTTCTCATAGACTTTTGTAATTCATTTCCTCTGTTAGCTGTTGTCTGCTCTTTGGAGACAGCTCTGGTTGATATCAAGCTAAGGTTGTAAATCTAGATCTTGATTGAAAGAATGTGTTCATCCCCATGACCCCATTTTATGACCCACCCTTCCTGTGAGTTTGTCTTCCTGGTCACCTCCAGAGCAGCGTCTTCTGTCATAGACCTGCTGCTGTTGTCATTGTTCAGTTTACTGCTGCTCTCTTTATGCTGTATTTACTGTACATTGTGTAATTGTGATATTCTCTCCACAGCTCTGTGATCCTATGGCCAGACGCTGCACCAGACCAGTCTTCACCTGCCTGAGGACAGCACGTGATAATAATGATCACTGATTTTGTTCATATATATGTAATGTATTTTATTTAAATCCAAATACAGTAAACTGTTGCCAACATATCTGGTTTTCATTATTTGTGCAGCTTTTTAAAATAACAAAGACTGAATATTTTCTGTAATCGACAACAATCACAGTTACAGTTAAATGAACAGATATTTATTTTAATTTTTTAAATTTTAGATACTGTATTAATCCCAGAGGGAAATTGTGTCATACAATGACTAGCAAGGCGCGCCACAGGCTAGGGTGAAGTGTCTTGCCCAAGAACACACAACAGTGACTAGGGAGGAGTTGGGATTGAACCAACAACCTTCCGGTTACTGGACAACCCTGCTATACCACTGCGCCACTGCTGTCCCCAACATGTCCTCATGTATGATCAACATTATAACATATCAACATATTAATATGTTGCAGCCATGTTTTTGGCTGCACGTCTGGAAATGAGAGGAGACAGAACATTATCATACATGTTGCATAAGTAAAGTCACATGACATGCACCACTGTAAACAAAGGAAACCACATATTCTCAGACTCTTAGAACACAGAGCTGAAGGATGAATGTAAGACAGCAGTTTGTTGCTATCTGACTTTTCTTCCAACAACAGTGAACATGGTCTGGACCAGGGTCCCTTTAGCCACCAGGCTCTCGATGGCCTCCACATCGTATCCTCCGGCAGCCAGAGCCTTCTGGAGGGCGGCTGCAGACACGCCGCTCCGCTCCTTGGAAGCGGCCACAGCTTTCACGATGAGCTCGCTGACGCTGGGGCCGGACTTGTTCGGCTTGGAGACCTTCTTCTTCTGCGCTTCGGCCGGAGCGGCGGCTGGAGCTGGAGCTTCTTCTGCCATGTTCAGTTCGTAGCTGCAACACAAGCACAGTCAGAGTGTAGTTATGATCAGCTGAGAGCGGGAGGCGGTCCTTGAACACACCATGAGAACCGCGGAGACTCAATCCAAGGCACCAGAGAAGTAATAAGCGTCAGTGCTGAGTTACAGCGAGACTCAACTGGTGAAAACACCGAATACGGCGCAATATGGCAGAGAAATTACCAGTGAGTCGGAAAAGCCACAACCAGAAAATGTCTTGATGCAGAAAGATGTGAGACAAGAGTGGTTATCGGTACGACTTCACCTGGCGACGACTGGCCGAGCAGAAGCGGCTACATGCTACTTCCAGACAGGTAGGTATTACTATTACTATAAACACATTACATTACTGTAATGTGTTTATAAGTACTTATGTGTTAAGTAAGTTTTACAGAAGATCAAAGGAAGACAGGTATACTGAATGTATTGAGAAGTGTGTCATTTCCCTACTTCTCATAGACTTTTGTAATTCATTTCCTCTGTTAGCTGTTGTCTGCTCTTTGGAGACAGCTCTGGTTGATATCAAGCTAAGGTTGTAAATCTAGATCTTGATTGAAAGAATGTGTTCATCCCCATGACCCCATTTTATGACCCACCCTTCCTGTGAGTTTGTCTTCCTGGTCACCTCCAGAGCAGCGTCTTCTGTCATAGACCTGCTGCTGTTGTCATTGTTCAGTTTACTGCTGCTCTCTTTATGCTGTATTTACTGTACATTGTGTAATTGTGATATTCTCTCCACAGCTCTGTGATCCTATGGCCAGACGCTGCACCAGACCAGTCTTCACCTGCCTGAGGACAGCACGTGATAATAATGATCACTGATTTTGTTCATATATATGTAATGTATTTTATTTAAATCCAAATACAGTAAACTGTTGCCAACATATCTGGTTTTCATTATTTGTGCAGCTTTTTAAAATAACAAAGACTGAATATTTTCTGTAATCGACAACAATCACAGTTACAGTTAAATGAACAGATATTTATTTTAATTTTTTAAATTTTAGATACTGTATTAATCCCAGAGGGAAATTGTGTCATACAATGACTAGCAAGGCGCGCCACAGGCTAGGGTGAAGTGTCTTGCCCAAGAACACACAACAGTGACTAGGGAGGAGTTGGGATTGAACCAACAACCTTCCGGTTACTGGACAACCCTGCTATACCACTGCGCCACTGCTGTCCCCAACATGTCCTCATGTATGATCAACATTATAACATATCAACATATTAATATTCTCCCTTTTGATGCAACACTGTCTACAACTTTGCCTGGTGTCAGTGTTTTGCAGCCAGTCACGTCAATACGATAGATAGCGCATGTTGAGTTTAACGGACACACGTCCGATGTTCCCTGAAGGCACCATGGCCGAGCTAAGGCCTCAGCATCATTGTCCTGCTGTCACTCAGCAGGCCACACCCATGTCCCACCCCCCGCAAAATCGGGGTCAAAACCTCAAAGGTGAAAAAAGGAGAGGCGAAAGTGGAAAAAAGATTTGAACCTGAAGAAACAAGATGTGAAACTGTAAAAAATTAAGATTTGAATCTGAAAACCAAAACTTTGAAACTGAAAAAAATAAATATAAATAGTATATATAGTAAATATAAAAATGATTATTGAAATGAAACCTGAAAATAAACAATTTATTCAAAAGAATTTCAAAGTTGATTCATAATCGTGAGGGATTGCCCAGAAGGGGGCGGTGAGTCTGGCCCTACCCCGGATCCTGTAGCATATAAAAAAAATGAGCGCGCCCGGAAGGGGTGGCGCAGGGATCAGTGCGTTGACAGCCGTGGATGGGGGGGAGGTGAAGAGCCCTGCCTGGAGGCTGCCAGGTGGTGAAGAGGCTCTGTCGTTAGGATCCAGCCTGGATGACGTTAGCCTATATGCCGGCTCCCAGGAGCTTGGGCAAAGCACCATGAAAGACGGTTTTGTGAGGCTCACCCTTCGCTCCAGTAAGTCCCTGCTGGCTGAAAAAGCCAGGGCAAGAGAAGCCGTCTCTGTGCCCGCCTTCCTGGGACATAGGGTGATCTCCTCCGACTCTGACCTGGAGAGAGAGGCAGGGCAGAAATTATATAGAAAAAAGATGCAGGAAGCAAAACAGAATAGGCATGCTAGGAAAAAGAAATGATACTGTTACATTAAAGTTTGCCTCCACCTTACTTCTTGATCACAATCACATCTTTAAACATTCCTGGCGCAAGGACAATAAGGAAAATACAGGATATAACAACATACACACGGATATTCTCTGTATGCAGGAAGTAAGGTGGAGCGCAGACCTATTAAGTCAAGTAAAGAACATTTGGAGAGGAGAAATATTTTATGCCCCTGGACCCTCTCTGGCAGCGGGCGCTGCTGTGCGGATCAAACCGGGCCTCCCTCACGATGTGGCCTGTGTGCACACCGACGGCGGGGGCCGGTTGGTCATGGTGGACCTGAAAGAAGGCAGCAAGGGTCTAAGTAAACAATGATGAAAAGGGAAGGAAAGATTTACTATGGGAAAAACTAAGCAAATGGGTATCGGGGAATTGCATCATAATTGGGGATTTTAATATAATAATTTAGGTGTGGGGCGCCTTCCTTCTATTTAATTTAATAAATTAAAAATTTATTTAAAGTGATATGAGCAGACAAGAATTACTAAAGTTAATGTCGGAATTTAATTTAATAGATTTATGCTAAACCCGGGAGGTCGGGACTACTCCAGGAGACAGCTGGTGCGGGGGAAGCTGAGACAATCCCGAATAGACTTGGTGCTGGCGTCTCCTGGAGTAGTCACAGAGGTGGACACCGTGGATTACATGCCTAACAGGTGGAGCGATCATTCCCTGCTTCAGGTTCGCATGAGAGGAGCGGGCAGGCCCAGAAACGGCGGTCTGTGGGTTCTAAACAATAAAATCTGAGAAAATGAACATTTCAAAATAAAGATTAATTCTTTTCTAAACGAATAAAATATGAAATAACGGAAACCGAAGACTTATTGAAATGGTGGGAGGGTGTGAAAAATAGGATAAAAAAACTGTGGTAGGAAAAACAGGAAGAGAACGAATTATTAGAAATAATAAAAATAGAAACGAAAAAAATAGAAGAAAATCCGGATCGAAACACAATCATACTCGCAACAGCGCAGGCAAAATACGGTCAACAAATGCAAAGCAGCAGCAATAAGAGCAAAAGCAACATATCCAGTGGAAGGGGAAAAATCAACAAGTTACTTTCTGGGTCTAGAAAAACGAAAACAGGAAAACTCTTTCATAAAATCGATAGTAAACAGTGAGGGGGAAATAATAACGGATCTGGGAGGGATTTTACAAACGGCGCAGAATTTCTATAGCAAATTATTTCAAACTGAAGCAACAGATCAGGACGAAAGGGAAAAAAATGTAAATTACCTGGAGAAAAAGCTGGACGAAGCAGACAGGGCCTTCTGTGACTCCGACCTGACAATACAACAAATCACAACAGCCATAAAATCACTGAATACGGGGAAAAGCCCAGGATGGGACGGACTGACAGCTGAATTTTACCAAGCGTTCAGTCCTAACCTGGCCCCCATCCTATTTCAACGAAATAGAAAGAAGAAAAACAACAACGGAGAATTTTGCAAAAGGAATAATAACAATAGTGTATAAAAAGAAAGGGGATAAAACAAACTAGAAAACTACAGACCGATAAGTCTTTTGAATACGGATTATAAAATAATGGCGAACATTTTAGCAAACAGGCTGAAAGGGTCATTGAGGAGGTGGTGGGTGAGACACAGGCACATGGCGTGCCGGGCAGAGACATTTCTGACTCTGTCCTGGCCGTCAGATGCCTGGTCAAACACATGCACAACGGGGGTTTTTATTGAGTGTAGATTTTGAAAAAGCTTTTGACCGTGTGGAGCACACCTTTCTATGGCGAGTCCTAGAGAGGCTGGGCTTTGGAGAGCGGTACATTAACTGGATCAAAACACTGTACAGCGGAGCCACCAGCTGCGTCAAAATAAACGGCGCGTGCACGGGCGCGTTTCCGCTGAGCAGATCGATCAGACAGGGCTGTCCGCTGTCTGCCATGCTCTTCACCCTGGTGACAGAGCCTCTGGCAGAAGCGAAATGTAAATATTAGAGGGATTAGAGTGGGAGAGTCTGCGTGCTGCAAGATTGTGCAGTACGCAGACGACACAAATGCCACGGTGGTAGATAAAGATAGTGTTAATGAGGTGATGGGCACGATAGATTCTTTTTGTAAAGCATCGGGTGCAAAAATGAATATTAATAAAACACAAATAATGATGTGTGGGGGAGCACAAAGCACACGCAACACATGGGGGTTTCAGAATGCGGGAGAGGAAATAAAGATACTGGGGGTGTGGGTGGGGAAAGATGAAGGGAGAGCAAATCAAAAACATTGGGACATTTTAACAGGAATAATCAAGAACATAATTAACCTGTGGAAGCAGAGACAGCTGGGGATAAAGGGAAAAATAACTGTAATCAATTCACTAATGATGTCTACCATGAATCATGTCCTGGCTGTTTGTCCTCTGTCCCCACAGCAGGAGAGCAACATTAACAAAGCCATCAGCAGCTTCCTGTGGAGGTCTAACATGAACCAGGTCGCCCATGACGTCATGATACTTAGTCCGGTTCGGGGACATTGTCGACCCGGCCGGTGGCATAGAAGCTGCGGGGATCCTGGCCATCCTAAGGAGGGGGAGAATAGTTTTCAGAAAAGGCAACATTGTTGATGTATGTGATAAACTGGCTGCCTCTGTCCCTCAGTGCTGGTTACGGTTGCTGAGGGAGGGAAGGCAGCCAGGAACAACTAATCCACTCTGTTGTGAGTTTTATACCCGACAGGACCAGAAAAACCTACAAGACATCCCCACAAAAGGGTTGTATCACATCTTCGTCTGGAACAAGAGGAGACCACCAGCGGCTGACCAGGCGTGGAGGAGGGTTTTCCCTGGCCTCCGGGGGGACAGGATCTGGGCCACACTCAGGAGCGGCATGGCCCCTGGGAATGTGCTCACAATGGACGTTAGATTAAGGCACAGAAAGATACACCCTGGAATAGTGCTACATCAAATAAACAAAGAGGCATTCAGCAGGGGCTGCGCCGTCTGCGGGGCAGCCGAGGTGTTGTCTCATCGGGAGCTTTATCAGGAATGGATAAACTTTTCCCCACCAGGGTCTATATCAGGCAGAAGCAATCCATATCAGAATGGTGCATTAAGGCTGTTCTAGTCGAACACTGAGTGCAGTGTGGTGTCAGGATGTCAGCTAAGTGCTTAACCACATTCTGTGTGACTGAGTTTGTGCTGCTGATGATGGCTCTGTGGAGACTCCTTCTTGGTGTATCTTGGAGTCCATACAGGCCTGGATAAAGCTGGAAGCAGAGCTGACAGCTGATTATTTGATCCCTCTCCAGTTTCTGTAGGTAGCTGACAATCTGTTTCTTAGTTGCTAGTGGGATCTCTCTTCTACTGTGTGTTGAGGACTCCACCTCATGATAAGTTCCACCAATGGAATCTGCTCCAGCAATTTGGCACTTTTGGAAGTTTAGTCCTTCAGCCAGTGCTTGTTTTTCCAGCTGGCTGACATCCTGTTCCTCGCCCAAGCAGCCAATGGTGTCCAGCCTCAGCTTCAGGTTGCAGCACTTGGATGAGTGGCTTCAGACAGCCAAATATATCTTTGTCGTGGTGGCACTCACAGCGGGCCAAGTGTGTGTCGATCAGCAGTCCACTCTTTCATGTAAAAGAACATGTAGAACATGTCTCCTACCTGCTTGCAGTCTCATGTATCTGCTGTGTATCTGCGGTGACCACCTCACCAACGCTGCCTGCACATCTTTGTGTTGGAGCCGTAGGCAGCTTCATCCACAGAGTCAGCACTACATTAAAGACATATAAAGATCGTTCCAAATATAAAACAGGTTCACCTTCAGCAATCTTTGTCAGATGAGCAGGCCCAGTTCCTCACATTACAGTTACTGTTGCTGTGGCCTTGATGGTATCAGTCTAGTCCATAGAGGACAGTGGTCCTATCTTTCCTATCCTGTCCTATAACAGCTTATGGCAGTAAAAGTACCTGAATGAAGGGTTGGCTGGAGGGAAGAGAAGGTTCAGCAAGAAAAGTTCAGCCTTTTATAGGTCTGTCATTTATCATCTAATGACCAGCAACAACCAATAAGAGGCTGGCATTAATGAACCACATGAAGTTCAGCTTTGCTGTATTGATGATGTCACTGATTGATCAATGGATCAATGGACAACAAGAATCAATAAGAAGTTAATAATTGGTCAGGATCAATGAGAGGGGAAAAGGTGTTCCAAATTTGTTGTTGATAGTGTGGGTTCAAATCCCACTAACAGTTCAGTGTGTTGTGAGGTCATGTGACAAGATGGATGACTATAATAAGGATCTACTGTAGTGCTGTGTGAGTCCTCAGAGGACACTTCTGTCTCATTTGAAGCTGGTAGGTACAAACTGTACCACTGCTAGCAGGAGCTCCTTTGTTCTACACCTGGACATCAGCTCACTCATTTTAACCAATGACAGACTCCGTTTCTGGAAAGACAGACCATCTGGACAAGACATGTCTCTGGTTCTCTTCCAGGCAGGTTTACATAAAGAGGAGGTTCCATGGTGTAATGGTTAGCACTCTAATGAATGAAAAAAAGAGAACAATGAAGAGAAGAAATCTTTGTAACAATGTAACTCCAAGTCAGTCACACTTGTGTGAAATCAGCCTGTCCAGTTAGGATCAACACTGACTGACACTGTCCTCCATGTCTAGATAAGGCTGTCTTTATGCAGTGCTGTTTAATTTTATTGTATAATATTTGACCTGTATATGTTGTATATATTTTCACATGGGTGAATGGGCTGAATAGTATGTTATAGTCCTGTATGCAGTGTGTGTGTGTATTCACTTGTATTTGTTTTATATTTGTTCTGACAAATCTGATAAATCATATGAACATTTAAGACTCACTCTGATCTTCATCAAAGAAGCTCTCGCACAAAAACACGTTTGAATGCTCATTGTTCATATTATTAAACCATAAACAGGTAAAATTACGGCCGATGTTGTCAAATGCAGATCTAGAGCTGATTATCCATGCTTTTATCTGGTTTCGTTTAGATTACTGCAATTCACTTTTTGTTTTTTTACAATTCTGGACTCAAACGCCTGAAATTGGTTCGGAATGCTGCTGCAAGGCTTTTAACAGGATCAAACAGATGGTCACACATTACCGCGAATTTATCTTCCTTACACTGGCTCCCCATTAAATTCAGAATTGATTTTAAAATTTTAACCCAAGCTTTCAGAGCTTTAAATAGGCAAGCCCCCCAGTACATCACAGACATGCTGGTGTGTTACTCCCCTAGACGCACTCTTCGATCCTCCTGCCAGCACCTACATGAGGTTCCAAAAACCCACCTTAAAACTCAGGGAGACCGATCCTTTCAGGCATGGCACCCGGACTATGGAACGCTCTGCCCCTCCCTATCTGTGTGGCTGAGTCTGTTGATTCTTTTAAACGCCAGCTGAAAAAACTTTTATTCAGACAAGCTTTTAGTTGACTGGGTTTTTTTGTGCTGTTTTGTTGATGAAGATTCTCAGTCATCCAGGTCATCATACATAGAGAAGATTGAAGCAAGGCGTCTGGACTTGTAGAGTTTTCTTGAAGATGTTTCGCTGCCCATTCAAGCAGCTTCATCAGTTCTAACTTTTCTAACAGTAAGAACTAGAATTAAAACTAGAACCAGAACTAGAACTAACAGTTAGAACTGATGATCAACATACACACAAATCAACATGACAGATCTCAGTGTCAGCTGTCACTTCACATTCAATAGTACACAGAAATAAAACCTACCAAGGAACATTAAACAAATGGTTCAGTTGGTCACACCTGTTTGGCAAACACTTGACTTATTTGTGTGGGTTCTCTTGTGGACAGTTAAAACACTATTTTGTCTAAAACATTTCCACCATAATTTGCAAGAAAATGGCTTCTCATCTGTGAGTTCTCATATGGACAGTTAAGTTACTTTTATGACTGAAACATTTGTCACATGTTTTGCAAGAAAATGGTTTCTCACCTTTGCGGGTTCTCATGTGGGCAGTTTAAGTACCATTTTGAGTAAAACATTTCCCACACGTTTTGCAAGAATGTGGTTTCTCACCTGTGTGGGTTCTCATGTGAGTAGTTAAATGGCTATATCGACTAAAACACCTGCCACATGTTTTGCAAGAAAATGGCTTTTCACCTGTGTGGGTTCTCATGTGAGTAGTTAAATGGTTATATTGACTAAAACACTTGCCACATGTTTTGCAAGAATGTGGTTTCTCACCTGTGTGGGTTCTCATGTGAATAGTTAAATCATGATTTCGACAAAAGCATTTTCCACATGTGCTGCAAGAAAATGGCTTCTCACCTTTTCTACCAGGTTTAGATTTTACAGATTTTTTTCCTGGAGGAGAGTTGTGAGAGACAATCCTGTCACAGCTTGGTTCTAGTTCAATATAGTTCCTTTCATTAGCAACAGTCAATATAGAGGGCTCAGTCTCCTCTCTCAGTTCATGCTGCTCTTCCTCATGACTGCTGCAGAGAACATGCGGTTCCTTTCTAACCTGTGGGAGTTCTGGTTCCTCCCAATCCAGGCTGCTGTTCCTGTTCTGGTTACAGAGCTGCTGGTCAGCCAGAATCAGCTCTTTCTCCTTAAAATTGTGTTGAGTGAGATCTAAAGGGTTAGAAGAAACAAGAAAACATGTTTCACAGTTTTGATCATTGAGCTTAATATAAACGTTGCACAGAACTGAGTAGGATCCTGCATGAGTCACTGGATTCACTGCTTGTTTGCAGTTTCACATACCTGCTCTGTGTAACTTTATCTCAGGTGTCAGCAGTGGGTCCTGATGGTTGATCTCTTCTTTGTATTGGATGACAATCGGTTCAAAATGGTCCAGACTGGATTTTTTTTCCTGGTTACAGAGCTGCTGGTCAGACAGGATCTCTTCCTCCTTACAGTCATGTTGTTGAGGGAAAACTGGAGGAACAAATGGACACAAAGCAGAGCTCTCAAGTTTTCCAGTTCAAGCTTAGAGTGAGTTTCCCAGTACCCCTTTGGTATACTGCTGCATCATCAACATTGTTATTTAATACTAATACTAATACTAACATCTCAAATACCATTGTGGTTGATAGAAAATATCTATGATGTATTTTTTTTAGGGCTGTAATGATTACTCGAGTACTCAAGTAATATTCGAAGGCAAAATTCATTGACAACTAATTTAGCATTCGACGACTGCCCAATGTCATTGCGAATGATTTTCTTGTGGTGCAGCGGGATGATCAGTGTTTTGAGTGCAAGAGGTCCTGGGTTCAAAAGCGAGTGAGCAGTTTGCAGGTCGGACACATAGACACATGGTTTTGGCGCCGGGTATGGAGGAGTGACGGACTGAGTGATATGGCAAAAAATTTATCATGATCATTTATTTCCATATCAGTCACTATCGATAATTAACACGATATGTAAAATCTATATTTATTTCACATTTAGAGGAGAACAGTTTGTAGAAACCAGATGGTTAATTGTGGTGTTAAGCTTCTCTTTATTTGTCAAAATAATGTTGATCTTGCTCGATCGTCCGATTGGACACTGACTTTCCCATAGACGCAGCCTGTAAACAGGACAGGGACATGGCGGAGTATACTAATAGAAAGCATAAAGTGTCCTCTTTTCGGAGAAAAAAAAAAGTTGAACTGTAAGCGTTTGTCGACTCCGAAGGGGCAATATTATAAAACACAAGTAACGTGGCTGCATGTGCAAGTTCTAAGTGCTTTAGGTATAATTTCAACAAACAAAAACAAAATAGCCAAAATATATGCCGTTAATGTTTCTCTCACCACTCCTACAAGTGACTGTACAGCTCCACATGTAGCACTTGAGAGCCAAGCATGCAATGCACATGTGCAGCGTCACACAACGTGTACACATTTATTGAGCATTATCGAACTTTTGTCATGTTGTTATTGAAAAAAGTTATAGTTATATAATTATCAGATAATTATCGTTATCGTTTTTATCGCCCAGCCCTAGACTGAAGCAATGCCGCTGCAGCCGTTTCCATGAGAAAACTATGACATTTACGTGTGATCCGAGTACTTGAATAATTGCTAAAATAATCAGCAAGTATCTGAGTACCAAAATACTGGTTTGTTCCAGCCCTAACCTTTGATCACATTATGCCATCCCCAACCCAAAAATGTGTTCCAGTCCACTGGGCATTACCCGGAATGCCAGATGGCCAGTCCATACCCACATACACATACAAGAGCCCTGACTAATGTGATGATGGAAAGATCTAAAACCTGGAACAACCAACTGACCTGAACCAACATTCAAGTTCTAATAAACACAAATAATAACAAACATTCAGGTTCTGACAAAGAAAAAAAAACACTTTTAATCTGGTTATGGACAATATTTTCCACAAGTTTGACACTTTAGAGACGTTTTACCTTGAGGAGCATTGTGAGAGAGAACCATGTCATGGTTTGGTTCTGGTCCATCATAAGCAGCAGTTACTATAGAGGGATCAGTCTCCTCTTTCAGTACATGCTGCTCTCCTTCATGACTGGTGCAGACTTCCTGCTGTTCCTCTTTAACCTGTGGAGGTTCTGGTTCCTCCTGGTCCAGAATGGAGTTCTTCTTCTGGTTACAGAGCTGCTGGTCAGCCAGAACATCCTCCACTTGTAAACTGTGTTGTTGAGGGAGATCTGCAGGTCAGAGGGTCAGACGGTTTACAGCTAACAGAGAGATGTATTTTCTATATATAGAGAATTCTAACATAGAAATACCATCAGCTTTTCAGTAATATCATGTCAACAGACATTCAGCAAGTCTAACTTAGGGTGCAGTAACAAAACATTAGGCTTCCCCGTGTGGGACATTCACACACTACTAACTTCTGTTGTTACATCATATTCCACACTTACCAGTGTTTCCCTGCCATTATATAGGGAGCAGCTGTTTTCTATACAGCAGCAGATCATAACAGAAGTCATTTAAGGTCACCTTTCCTATAGAACAGGCCTTTGTTCTTCTTATTAAACACAATAAATAGCTGCCCCATGCACACACACACACAGGCATGTTTTTTTTGTACAAACCAGGAAGTAACATCAGGAACGTTTCTTCCTTAAAATAAAATTTTTCATTATTTCAGCAGTAACAGTGAACGTAGTGATGTCGGCCAGCATGTGACAGCATGTTCAACATCATCATTAGACAATTAGCACCTGCTAGCTGTGATCAGGTAGTTTATATGTGCTGTAATTGAGCGAGTCTTGATCCCTGACCCCCAGGAACCAAACCATGGACTTTGTTTAAATAATACTGCTGTCTGTGTCTGTCATTGGCAGACAGGAGGGTGTTAAGCTGTCACATCTGAACCTGGCTGTGGTCTGTGGAGGTGTGCACCACGGCACTGGTGGAATTCAGCTACCAGCCAACATGTAATGATCATATCAGTGCTGCACTGTTTACTTACCTACATGTAGGTTAACCCTTGTGCAACGTTCGCAAACACTAACATTATGTGTTGTTCGGGACAAAAACGTCCCCTAACTTTAACGGTTTTAAAAATATATCAGATAAATATTTTTTCTTAACTTCAGTTCTGAACAGTAGTAAAAAAATCATTTTCCCCCAGGATTTTAACCCTTTAATCATCAATTTTATAAGGGGTGGTGCAAATAAATGGAAAAAAAAAAAACACAAAATGGCTCATTTTTAATAGTAAAGGTGAATGTGGATTGGATTTTTTGTAACCTTTATTACAGTCTTGGTCATGTCAAACATTAGTAACAACATTGACTTTATTGCATTATTAGTTTTTTTTTTTCTCCCTATTGTGTTGTTCGTGGCCATTTTTGTCCCATAGACTTCCATTTTAACCACATTTTTTGGCACTACATAATCATGCATTCTTGATTGTTGGTGGTTTACCCTGTTGGTAATGGAAGTCTATGGAACAAAAATGGCCACGAACAACACATTAGGGAGAAAAAAAGAAAATCCAGTGCTGTGCAAAAACTAATAATGCAATAAAGTCAATTTTTTTACTGATGTTTGACATGACCAAGACTGTAATAAAGGTTAAAAAGAATCCAGTCCACATTCACCTTTTCTATTAAAAATGAGCCATTTTGTGTGTTTTTTTTTTTCCAATTTTCAGCGCCACCCCTTATGAAATTGGTGATTAAAGGGTTAAAATCCTGGGGGGAAATGATTTTTTCACTACTGTTGATTAGAACTGAAGTTAATTAAAAGGTCTATGCAAAAAAATTTCAAAAAAATATTTATCTAATATATTTTTAAAACCGTTAAAGTTAGGGGACGTTTTTGTCCTGAACGACACGAAAGGGGGTAAAATCTGCACACAGTGTATTATTGGCCTATGAAAAATTTTAAAATCATATTAACAAAATTGATGTAAAATTAAGCTTGTTGAGCAAAAATGAGTCAATATGCTCACATATTAACAAAGTTATGGCCAAAATAAACAGGAAAATTACTCTCAGAGGACAAAAATGTCCCGAACAGTCCATGAGGGTTAAACCACAACTCAGCAGTGAACTACACAAACCATGACGATGATGACAACAACATATAAGGATGTCCGCGCATTCTAAGCAGCTGTTGTCTGTATGGATTGTTTAGTGCTGCAGTATTTTGATCAGGCAGATGCGCGGACACCAAAAACCTCTGTTGACGCCGCTAAACTTTTGGTTGTGAACAAAAACTCATATTGTTGTTGTTCAGGTCACGTTTGAACGGATGAACCGCAATAAATGAAAACGTTTATCAACTCGGGCTACATCGATGATGCTCAGCTCAACGACTGATGACGTACACAGTGGTAATGAGCGAGCGTCTTCACCAGCTCAGCTCCAAGTCATGAAGTCAGTGTCCTCCTGTCAGAAACACTATGTGCTGAATGTCACTCTTTTCACACAGAGCCGTTGTTGTTCCGTGACATTGTCATGTTTACATACCTGTTCTGTGTAGCTTGATCTCAGGCTTCAGGAGCAGATCCAGCAGTTTGCGCTGACGGTCCAGCTCTCCCTCGTACTGGACGATAGTTTGTTCAAACACTCCCAATATTTCAGCAGCAGCAGCAGTTAGCCGCTCGCTGATAAAAGCTCTCAGAGACTCCGCAGCAGCTTCAGATGATGAAACACTCACAGTAGTTACACTTCTGTTCAGCTAGCGAACAACAAACTCCTTCTTCACATGTGCTGTCGCTGTGCTCGTCTTCTTCTCTTCCCCCTCCTTCCTTCTTTTCTTCTTCTTCAGTTTATTGGCGGTGGGAGCCACCTTGTAAGGCGCATTACCGTCGCCTACCGGACTGGAGTGTTACAGCAGCAGAACAAATAAGACAATGCAGTGTGCTACTAGAGAAGCATAAAAACTGGAAACAGATAAGTAACAAATAACCTAGATTTAAAAATACAATTAAAAACAATGATAAGAATGATTTTATCTTTAATTAAAATAGAATTAAAAATAAAAGAATAAAAATGGAAAATTAAGAATAACCATGAGCTTTACAGCTGAGATATGTACAGTGCTGTATTTGCATCCTGCATTATGAATGTCATGACATAAAAAACTAACAACTCCAACAGGAGTATTATACTGTTGGTTATAGTGCTGCACAAGAGGAACTGTACTGTTGTTAGTGTCATAAAATAACACTATGGAACACAGTAGTACAGAGACATTTAAACACAGGTGGTGGTATGGGGGGCAGAGGAAGAAGCAGCAGTCCTCAGTGATGCTCTGATTTGTTGCAGTGCTTCTTTATAATGGTCTTTAATTCTGACTAACTGCATTGATTGTGAAAAGAATTACTGCAGTAGAGTGGTTACTCTATTCCACAGACATGAGAATTGTAAAAACCTTGAGGGTTTTTCCTCAATTACGATTAATGAACGATCATTTTTATTGTTTAAAAAATAATTACAAGCTTCAGAACGTCCCCTGTCCATTCTCACCAACAACTCCACTAATACCTGTGCTCTGCTTCATGTGTGTGCAGCGGTGCAACAATGAAAAACGTCCCATGTGAAACAATTCACCACCGCGCTGAGTTCCGGACATTTTAGGCCATTTAAACCGGTGTTGTCGGTATATGAAGAATTCATATCATAATGCTTCGCATGTATGAGGTCCTGGGTTCAATCCCCAGCATCTCCACAGGAACATTATAGTTCTCTATCAGCTGGAAGATTTGTTTGTTTACACTTCAGCACTCGTAGCATGACAATAGATAGAAGATTAGTACAGCTGACTGCAGAGCAGACCTCTGGGATGTGTGAGTTTCATTTTGTGAATGTGTGGATGACTGTCTGGAATAATATATCCCATCTCCCAGTGTTTAATGTGCATGTCCAGCCACTGTAACACTGTGATCAATACTGGGATTCATTTCTTAAAACGCAGGCATCGCCACCTTTTGGACAGACGCTCTCCTCTGTGCGACGTGTGTTCCTGGAGTTGTTTACCAGCTGCTCATCTAAACTGTCCATCTTTGTTGTACTTCCTTCTGTCTGCGTAGAAGCTCTTGTTCATCACATTCATCACGTCCACTAAATTCTAACCAATCACACAATTGTTGCTAGCAAAACAAAATCTCAAAAATAGAAAAGAAACTTAAAATAGGATCATTAGCTAAAACGTTATGCTTGCAAAACAAATATCAAACAGAAGAATGCTACTTTCATATAGTGTTTGCTAAAAACATATGCTAGCTAAAAAAATGCAAAAAAGAAAATACTGTTAGCTTAACCAAGTAGAGTGTTAGCTAGAAACCTAAATATAAAAAAGAAAATAATGTTAGTTTAATAAAGTGTTAGCTAAAACATATGCCAGCTAAACAAAATACAAAAAAGAAAATGTTAGCTTACTAAAAAGAGCTTTGCCTAAACCTTATGCTAAAACCAAAACAAACATCAAACAAAGTGAAAAACTACTAAACTAAAAAATGCTAGCTAAAAAAAATACAAAAAGATCATGTTAGCTTAACAAAGGAGTGTTAGCTAAAACATGCTTGCAAAACAAATATCAAACAGAAGAATGCTAGTTTCATACAAAGTGTTAGCTAAAAACATATGCTAGCTGAAAAAAAGAAAGAGTAGAGCTAAATAGCATCGGCTAAAACCTGATGCTAGCCAAGCAAAGAATGCTTTCAACATATTAATGTGGCACAGCCTGCTTTTCTGCCTACGCTCCGGTGTGTAATCACGGTCATTTACATTTTCTGGGACCGTGTAAGAGTGGATGTGTTGAGTTTTGGTCATTATTTGCCCCAAGAATCCCTCTGAATGTGTGGTACCAGTATATATTTCATCAACACACAGAGACAGATGGAGGTCAGTGTTTGTTACAGGTGGAGCTCATTCTGCTGCTTTATTTTTATTATGGAGAAGAGAAAAGCTGAACTCCATCTGTCCAGGATCATCAGTGCATCAGTGCAGTTTTTACAGGAGTTCAGTGGTTAGGAGCTCATTTCACTGCTTCTAAGACAAAAACATGTTCTGACCTGAAATCACAGTCAGTGATTCAAATGAAAGTGAAACATCATCAACATTTAAAGCACAAAGTTGAAGCTGCTGTCACTTCCTCACACTCTGCTTCTACACACAGCACAGACTCACTGAGGAACCAGAACCCAACCAGAACCCAGCATGTAGAGGCTGAGTGAATGTGGTGCTGAAGGTGTGGAGGTGGATCAGTGTGTCAGAGGAGACTCTGTAGAAGGACAGAGTGCCAGCAGGACAGTCCACATACACTGCTGCTCTGTCAGAGACAGAGGAGGAGGAGATGGATGTTCCTCTGTTATTGTGACAGACAGAGTAACCACAATCAGAGCAGATCAGACTCCAGGACTGATTGTTTCCTCCAAACCTGCAGTCATCACTGTCTCCTTTCCTTCTGATTCTTCTGTAACTCACTGATATATTAACCCTTCCTCTCCACTCGACCTCCCAGTAACAGCGACCAGTCAGAACATTTCTACACAGCAGCTGAGCCCACGAGTCAAATCTGTCTGGATGATCAGGATATGGCTGCTTCTCTCTCACACGTGTCACCTTCCTGTTGTTGTCAGACAGTTTGAGCTTTGTGTGCACTGAGTTTGTGTCGACTTCAAGTTGACAGAAATCTGATGGAGAGAAAAAGACACAGCTGCAGTTTATCATCTGACACATCTGATGGCTTCATTCTGTCTTTACTGACTGATGTGTTGTTCATTCATACAAAGTTTATCATCAGACTTTTTGTCACTAATGTTTGAATGAACAAACACACAACTATCAGCTTTGTGTTCAAACACAAACTGGATATTTGCAGCAATGTGAGTAAAGACAGACGACACATTTAGAACATGAGAAGAACAGCAGCATCAACTGTATCATTGGATAAAGAGCATCATCCAAAAGCTCCTTCATCAGAGTCTGGAGGAGGATCTGGACTGAAAGACCAGACTCAGACCTCCTGATCTATCCTGATATTGTTCCACTGTTACTATTGTAAATACTTATTCCGCTTCTGTATTATTCTCCTTCTTCTGGACACATTTTCAGCAGAACTAGTCCCACAGCTTTAATGTGAGCGACCTGAAACTTTCACAGGACGTCCGGCTGTACCGGGACACCTGTGCTATGACTTTTCTTTCCGTTCCGACGTACGGTTTTCACGTAAATCGCAAACAACCAGTGGGCGAACGACATAGACGGTGAATGGGGAGAGAGAGAAAAAAAAGGCAAAAGTCACAAAACCAGGAAGCCGAAAACTGAGGGAGCCGTTTCCATGGTAACCGTAACAGGTGCTCTAACTGACTTCTCTGATTACATCATCAAAGATGGCCGCTCCCATTAACAATGCATTGGGTTCATTCAAACCAATGTAACTTCACTGTATTGATCCATACAGAGGCAGACACACACACACACACACACACACACACACATACACAACCATACAGGAACATACACAACTACACACACACACACACACACTTACACAGACACACACTGATTTTTCATTACACAGCTAATGCTATTACACAGCATCAAATCGACCGGCTCGGTCAGGACTACTACCCTCTGAGGTTTGGTAGCGATCGGATAAACGGTGTTTGAAAAAATCCAGAAAAACTGCGATCGACCCTCCCCACAGGCATCAAAACACTGTCAAACTTTGAAGGCATGGCGTTTGGGCATGCTTTCACACAGAACCTTCATTCAAAATGTAAAATGTAGATAAACATTAGACCTCTGACATATTGAGTCCCCATGTCTGTGCCACTTTTTGTCAGGCAAGCCACTTAAGCTGACCTAAACCCCCTCATAGGAAATAATGGGAAACTGGTGAGATCCCTGACAAAACCCAGCTAACTTTGGAAGCCTATCAGTCTGGCATGCCTCTACACAGAACATTCATTTCAACTGCAAACTGCTCATAAGGAGTTGGACTTTATCATACTGAGTCCTCATGTTCATGTCTTTTACCAAACTTCATAAAATAGCAGCCAAAGTCACATCCACATCTTTAGGATTCCTCCATTCAGAATGAATGGAGAAGCTTGGGGCCTATTAAACCTTATATAAAACCAATCAGAAACACTGTAAAAGCATGAAATGTCATCAGTGGCATCTTTCCCATATGCCGGTGATCAGGAATGAGGTTTGGTGGTATATAATGGGGCAGACCGGCAGCAGAGTGTGGGTGAGCGTGCATTGGCCCACTCAAAATTTCTTGTGAAATTTTCTAGGTTATATATACAATAGTTATTTCTATTTTCTTTCCTGTTTGGTTCTTCTGTCCTTATGTTCCTTTCTTTGGTTGGGATTGTTGGTGCATTATCATTGAGGGTTCTTCCTGTAGAACAGACCAAAAGTCCAGTTCATATGTTCACTGGGCCGAAGCCTCTGTCCTAAAATCAATAATGTCATAATATGCCACCAGTACTGTTGTCCACAGGATGAAATCACACGTTTAAAAATGATTATTATTTATATATATTTAACATTTCACCACAAGATGGCAGCAAACATGGTCAAACTCTCACCACCCTGTTTGCCAGTGATCTGTGTTTTTTTATTGCCCATTTCTAAAATGGCAAGTGTGAGTAAGAAAAGGAAGGTTGACAGCGAAGGCCGAAGTTTCAGGACAAGTGGAAATGGAAGAAGAATGTGAGGGCAAGACATCTTGCACATTGAAACCTGTGTTGGAGCCAGACCTGCCCCCTTTACTGCAGCTGAGAGCCCAGTCTCTTCCTTCTCATCAGAGGTCCCTCGTTAATCGCGGGGTTACGTTCCAAAAATAACCCGCAAAAGGTGAAATCAGTGAAGTGATGGGCTTTATTTTTTACAGTTATTCTAGATGCTTTAAGGCTGTGAACCCCTCACTACACACTTTATACTCCTTTCTCTCCTGTTCAAACACTGTCAGAGTTCAAACCTTCATAAAAATAAGTCCAGTGTTACAGAATGAAACCAAAGCACAAAGCAAAATAAAAGGAAATATAATAACTGAAGATTAAACAATGGTTTGTGAAATGGAAGTTGTGGCGGCTGCACTAAAATGAATGATAAGTTAATGTGGTCTGTTCAGAGCTGTCAGTAAAAGCTTGTTTAACTGGTTTCGGCTGTCCCGCCTAACAAATGAAGAGATTGCTTCCAAAACGCTATAAATCCAGAAAAAAGTGTTTTCTTTCCAAAAAGGGTTTATATGAAACTTCTAGTTTATGTTTCAAACTGTAATATATCATCATGAGTTTGTCATAACATCAAAAAATCTAATCTATATTTTGATTTTAAACATTTATTAAACAATCAAATCTTTTTCCACCCAAAAACCTATAAATCCATTTCATCACAAAACTCATTTTATGTATTTATATATGTATTTCTAATAATATTATTTCGCCGGCTGTCAGTTGATCCGCATGACAAAAGTTTTTCTCTTTAGTATGTGAACAGGAAGTGGCCGGTATTTTCCCTCCAGCTGAGTTTCGGGATTCTGTATGGAAGGCTTCCGCTTTTTTCCCATGGAAGGAAAGAGGACTGCCTCATGGATACTGTCAAAGTTATTCATGTCACATAGCTAAAACATTTAAAAGACGGCTGGACATACATTCTATCTACTGACAGGGCTCCGCCATGACAGTTGGAAAGCTGCCCCGTGATTGGTTGAATGGAAATGCTGCATTGTGCTGAAAATCAGGGCGTTTGTAGCAGATTGGGAAAAAGGGAAGAAACGGTGCAGGGAAACATGGCGGATAACGTGTTTTGTTACTAATTGATAACAAACTTTAAACAGAGACCCCGTGTGAAACTTATTTTGGTGGTAACTCGTTTTCTTAAACAGTGGCGTTTCTCGCCCTAACCCTAACCCTAATAATGCTGCTCACAGCTCAGTGTCTCAGTGTCTTCACTCTTCAGTCCATCAGTCCAGTCTGACCCTTTGGATGAGATTCTTTGTGTCTGAGTCCTGCCTGCTTTTGGACTGTGGAGCTGTTTATTCCTGTGTTTGGACCTTTTCAACCCTTTGTGGTCTCTTATTGGATTTTGTCTTTTGTCTGCTTTGGTTGTCTCTGTTATGTCCCAGGCTGAGGGGAAACCCACACACAGCATGTCTGCACCTCCCCACTCGTCCCCACTCTCAGATCGGCAGCTACACAGGCTGGTTTCAGTGTTAGGCTGCAGTTCATGAACTCAGAGCTGAGCAGTGCCCAAACAAACACAGAGACACTACAACACACTAAAGCTCCCTAACAAGAGAAAAAAGGAAAACCAATGACAAAGCTGGAACCTAAAACTCCTGCTGGGGAGTAATAAACTCCAGTAAACACCAAAGAAATCCAACCACCGAGGCTGCGCTACAACAGCTCTGATGGACTGATAGAACACTGACTCATGCACAATAACATGAGGAAAGACTGAGTCAAACTTACACTTCCTCAGCCCAGGTTTTAACCTCTGCTCTCCACCATGCTCCACCCTGCAGGAAGAAACACAGTCAGAATGATTTTCTAACCAACATGAGTCCAAACTGCTGATCAACATGAAGCAGAGTTCCTCAGTTTGTCAGAGACACACAAACAGACTGAAACTCATCTGTGTCGACTCCAGAAGAGTCTCTCCTGATCTGCTCTGTGTTTATTCATGTCCTCCATTCTGTGAAATATTGCTCTCTGTCAGTGCTTTACTGTAAAATCCTCTTCATGCAGCAACAGTGTAGGTTTGATCTCAGCATTGTGCATTTATCCAAAGCAGCAAACAAGCCACACTGTCTCTGACTGTTTGTTCCTTTCACTCTATATGCAAACACAAGCCTGGTTCACATGTGTCATGGATGGAAGAGTTTCTGACACACTTCAAATAAATACATTCACTCATTTCTGTGCATTATGTTGCAGTTTCAATCCATCCATCAACAGCTGTGGATATATGAGCTAAACTGACAGACTGAGGAGGACTCATGCTCTGTGGTCTCTGTGTACCTGAGAGTCTTCAGACTACAATCTGGACTGTTGAGTAAAGCAGACAGCAGCTTCACTCCTGAGTCTCCTGGATGATTGTAGCTCAGGTCCAGCTCTCTCAGATAGGAGGGGTTGGAGGTCAGAGCCAAGGCCAGAGAAGCACAGCCCTCCTGTGTGATCAGACAACCTGACAGACTGGAGGAACAAAACATGTCATGAACTCAAGAAGAAAGAAGGAAAATCCAACAGATCTTCAACATGAACATGAAGCAGAATTTAACTGATGATCAAAAAGCTGGATCCTGACCTGAGAGTCTCCAGTCTGCAGTCTGGAGTCTCCAGTCCACGAGACAGCTGCTTCACTCCTGAATCCTGCAGGTCATTATTATCCAGATCCAGCTCTCTCAGACTAGAGGACTGGGAGATGAGGACTGAGGACAGAGCTTCACAGCTTCTCTCTGAGAGGTTACAGCTGCTCAGTCTGAGAAAAAAAAATAACAATGAACACAAAGTCAATGTTTTATTGTTCATATAAAAATCAACTATGTTTGAAATGGTTCATAAATCCACCTACAGAACTTTGTTGGAGGCTTTGGCCACTGGCAGCAGCCTCAGAAGAGCCTCCTCTGAAGCAGAGTATTTCTTCAGGTCAAACACCTCCAGACCTTCTGATGACAGTAAGATGAAGACCAGAGCTGACCACTGAGCAGGAGACAGTTCATCTGTGGAGAGACGTCCTGATCTCAGGGCCTGTTGGATCTCCTCCACTAGAGAACGATCATTCAGTTCATTCAGACAGTGGAACAGATTGATGCTTCTCTCTGCAGACACATCCTCACTGATCTTCTCCTTGATGTACTGGACTGTTTCCTGATTGGTCTGTGAACTATTTCCTGTCTGTGTCAGCAGGCCCCGTAGAAGAGTCTGATTGGTCTCCAGTGAAAGACCCAGGAGGAAGCGGAGGAACAAGTCCAGGTGCCCACTTGGACTCTGTAAGGACTTGTCCACAGCACTCTGGTGGAGATGTCTTAGTTCAGGTTTGTGTCTTTTGTCTCTAAAGACTTTAGACCACAGAGGTGTTCTTTTTTGTTGTTTCAGCAGGTTGACAGCAGAGCTGATGAAGGTCAGATGGACATGAAGAGCAGCCAGAAACTCCTGAACACTCAGATGGATGAAGCAGAACACCTTGTCCTGGTACAGGCCTCTCTCCTCTTTGAAGACCTGTGTGAACACTCCTGAGTACACTGAGGCTGCTCTGATATCGATGCCACACTCTGTCAGGTCTGACTCATAGAAGATCAGGTTTCCTTTCTGCAGCTGATTGAAAGCCAGTTTTCCCAGAGACTGGATCATCTTCCTGTTGTTTTTGTTCCACTGTGGATCTGTCTCGGCTCCTCCATCATACTTGATCTTCTTCACTTTGGTCTGAACCACCAGGAAGTGGATGTACATCTCAGTCAGGGTCTTGGGCAGCTCTGCTCCCTCTCTGGTTTCCAACATGTCCTCCAGAACTGTAGCAGTGATCCAGCAGAAGACTGGGATGTGGCACATGATGTGGAGGCTTCGTGATGTCTTGATGTGGGAGATGATCCTGCGGGCCTGCTCCTCCTCTCTGAACCTCTGCCTGAAGTACTCCTCCTTCTGTGGGTCGGTGAACCCTCTGACCTCTGTCACCACGTCCACACAGTCAGGAGGGATCTGATTGGCTGCTGCAGGTCGTGTGGTGATCCAGAGGCGAGCAGAGGGAAGCAGCTTCCCCCTGATGAGGTTTGTCAGCAGCACATCCACTGAGGTGGACTCTGTGACATCAGTCAGGGTCTCAGTGTTGTGGAAGTCCAGAGGAAGTCGACACTCATCCAGACCATCAAAGATGAAGACCACCTGGAGGTGCTGAAAGCTGCAGATTCCTGCCTCTTTGGTTTCAGTGAAGAAGTGATGAACAAGTTCCACCAAGCTGAACTTTCTCTCTCTCAGCACATTCAGCTCTCTGAAAGTGAATGGAAATGTGAACTGGATGTCCTGGTTGGCTTTGTCTTCAGCCCAGTCCAGAGTGAACTTCTGTGTTAGGACTGTTTTCCCGATGCCAGCCACTCCCTTTGTCATCACTGTTCTGATTGGTTCCTGTCTTCCAGGTGAGCCTTTAAAGATGCCTTCTGGTCTGATGCTTGTTTCTGGTCTGTGTGCTTTCCTGGATGCTGCTTCAATCTGTCTGACCTCATGTTCCTCATTGACCTCTGCAGTCCCCCCCTCTGTGATGTAGAGCTCTGTGTAGATCTGGTTCAGAAGGGTCGGCTCTCCTGCTTTAGCGATCCCCTCAAACACACACTGGAACTTCTTCCTCAGGTTAGACTTGAGTTTACGTCCACACTCTGCAGCAGGAGTTCCTGAACAAACAATAAATGTCATTAATAAGTGAACGCTACAATAAATGTGTCAAATAAATATTTTCTGTCTCCATGAAATCTGTTCATCAGTTGTAGACAAACAGTTTGTGTTTTCAGTCAGAAGAATTCACAGATGTCTTCATCATATTAACAGCAGAGTGTGTAAATGTAAACTTCATTTCCTCTTTCCATCATGTTAAAGCTCTTCAAATCCTCTTACTGCTCTGCAGACGCTCAGCCAGCTCCTCCTGCTTCATCCTCCTCAGGAAGTGCACTGTGATCTGCACTAATGACTCTCTGCTGCTCCTCTGCTCTTCATCCTCCTCATCCTCCCTCTGACTCTCTGAGCATTCTGGGTAATCTGGACTCAGGAGCTTCTGGATCTTCTTCAGCTCATCCTTCACAAACCTGACAATGTTCTCCTCCAGCAGCTGGAACAGAACAACAGAGTATAAACTCTCAGACTTTGAGGAGCAGAATAACAGTTTAGTGTTTCATGATATTACAGCTTATGTTCATACATGTATTACTTGAATCTACAACATCAGATATGAAGTGTTGTGTATGCACAGCTGCTGTAGTTATAAGTATTACTACCACAGTTCTGTCTCTGTGAATGCTTGCTCAGGGGTCAGGCTCTGGGTCTCTGTAGAGCACCAGGACTGTTGTGTTGTAGTTAGAAGCTGTTTGTACTCACCATAAATATGGCGTCCTGAGCAGGAGTCTGAACACTGGGTTGCTGCAGTCTGTGACAGAAACATCAGCATTTAACAACACAATCACGTCACTAAGTGTTTTGATGTGTTTTCACTTTAAACAGATACACAACAGTCAACAGACTGGTGACAAACAAGCATTGTTGTATTAAAAAATGAAAACTATCCCAACTCCACACGTCCAGCTCATGTTGAACCTGTTGCTGCTGCTTTAATGACTGAAGCACAGCTTTAAGAGTTCCATTCCACTTCCACTGTCATCATATGTTCACATTGATTTAGACCAGGGGGGTTCAATTAAAGTCCCTGAGGTCCAGCTGTTCACATTTGCTCCAAGTCAAAGGTCTGAGCTGATGTCTAGCTTGTGTCTTATTAGCTTCCCCTATGTCCACATGTTCATATGTTTCAGTAATATCTATTGTCAGTTTTCAATGCAGGAAATGTTTACCTGGGGCACAGCTAGCTCTGTTACCATGAATAAAAGTAGTCCCAGGCAAATACATTGAAGGCCTTTATTTCAGATGAAAGAAAACTGAAACCTCAGACTGAAATAAATACAAAGTGCAACAGTCAATGGACTGGTGAAGAAAATTAATTAATACACAAAATGTGTGTATTAAAACTGAAAACTATCCTGACTCCACACTGTTCAGCTGCATCCAGCAGGTTTGTAATTTGTTCTTCTTCACATACTCTGCTTTAATGGCTGCCAGCACAGCTGTAAGAGTTCAGTTAAATCTTCCACTCATCATGTTTCTCTTTCTTTAACATTAAACGATGTGCAGCAGGATGAATCGCAGTCAGACAATGTTGCAGTGTGATGATATAGAGTCTATATCATCACACTGCAGACCTTTGTTATTTCCTTTACTTAAAGCCTTCAGAAACCACCATGAGATGATAACATGACAACATAAATACATACTGATACTTTCTATTATACATCTACAAACACAGACCTGCTTATGGGTCTTTTACAGAGCCAAGCAGACCCACATGATCATTGAAGAACTCTGCTAAGTTACAGAAACAGGACTTAAAGTGGTATCAACATTTTTGAAATGTTCACTTTTCATGGACACAGAGCTGGATCAGTGTCCATGATGGCCACTACAAGAGACTGAAAAACTGTTATCACACAATTTATTTGATCACAATTTGACCAAATTCAACCAAAAACACCGAAGAACAGAAGCCACCTTAAAGTTCTGCACAGGCTGTGTTCAAGTCAGAATAATCAGCAGTGTGAGGTACGTGCAAAAATCCAAACCAGGACCCTGGGAATCTGAGGAGGAGACTAGCTCCTAGCTACATATAGGCTGACAGCTACAGTCGTTTTGGGAAGTTGGTCAAACTTTCTATATTTCTGCATAAATATGACCCGAAACACGATCAATGCTGAATTCTGCAGGCCGACAAATAAACTTTACTGCTGGACTGCATGTGGTTCAGACGAGTCCAGATGGAGATGAAGAGTGAAGGTGTCATGCTGCATGCTGTGTGTCAGTCATGATGTCAGTTTTAGCTACGGTCTGCTAACATGAATCTATTAATGACAGACTGATTCACATTGAACTGAAGTATGGATCCTTTACTCGCCGTCAGCTAGTTTTAAGAGTTCAAACACACAGTATTGCTATATTAGCCTAATGTACTAGCGGAGCATTGTCTGTTAGTATAATATTTACATACAGTGTATGAATCTATCATTTATTTAAATGTTTTATTACTGAAATGTCTTTCCATACTTTGTTTCAGTGGGCTGCCTTTCTAGTACAGTGAGGCAGATGTTTAAGTCATGTTTATGCAGACATATAGAAGATTTTAAATGATTCATACACTTTTAAGCAGCACTGTAAATATGCATTACTCTGTGCTACAGAGGCTCCAAACCATCAACCACCTGCAGAGCAAACAGACACATACAACCCCAAGAGTCCAGCAGAGCTCATCACAGCATGGAGACACTTCCAGAGTGATTCTTACCTTTGATCATCAGATGGCTGATCAGCTTTGAAATCAATGGGCTCACCCATCGACCGATCACTTTTCATGGACACACAGCTGGGTCCAGGTCCAGCAGAGTCTGCTCTCACATCCTGGATCCTGAGAGAATCACAAACACTGACTCTGAGCTTCTTCTGGAAAAATGATGCTGAACATCATGTTACACTTTAAATGTTTAATAATGATGGAAACAAACTGCAGCTGTGACATTAACTCTGACCTTTGACCCTCAGATGGATCAACAGCTTTGAAATCAGGGGGCCGATCCTTTGACCAATCACTCTTCATGGACACACAGCTGGCAGCTCCAGGTCCAGGCCCAGGTCCAGGTCCAGGTCCAGGTCCAGCAGAGTGTGCAGTGTGCTGCTGCTTTGTTCTTGAACACACAGATGTGTGAATAATGTGAGTGTGAGCTCTGACATGGAGAAGAGTCATGGACAGTCAGAGACGGTCCTCTTACCTCTGAGCTTTGGTCCGGCTCTCATGGTCCCCACACAGATGGCTTTTAGAGGGAGGGACTCCCTCCTCTCTGTCCTCACACTGACTCATAGCAGAGCTCACACCTTCACACAAACACAGCAACATGACACAGAAACACACAGTCAGCATGTTGTTATTGATCCTTCATGTAGATGCTAACAGGCTAATCATGCTGTTAGCTTAGCATCAGAGCCTCAGACCAGGTTTGGTTCTCAGGCTTTTATTTTGGTGAGTCTGTAAACACACCAACATCTCTGATGCTGTTATTATTGATGTCACATGCTGTAAGTGGAACAGTGCACACACACATTCAGTGTTTGCTTCAGAATTCTGTCACTTCTCTCCATGTGTGAACATGTGAATAAATGAACATGTGTTCATGTGTGTTTCTGTCACAGTGTGAACAGACTGAGTGAAGCACTGAGACCTTCCTCTGTAACAGTCTGTGGACTGTTTTCTATAGAAAGGACAAACACATGAGCAGCTACTGTCTGAGCTCTGAGGACTGACACACTTCTCCTCATGGCAAATATTAGATTCACATATTTATGAACCCTTGAAGAGAAAATGTTTCTTCTGATGAGTTTCAATCATCAATATGAATTCATGAAAAATAAAACGCACCACAGGCGCGTCAAACCTGAAACAGACTGATCTGATAAAGTCAGAATAAAGCGACCTTTTCTCCGCTTGAAGCTTTAAACGAGTCGATCTGAGTTTCAGAGCAAATGAAGCTGCTGAACTGAACTGTACAGAGAGAACGATCAACAGAGACGCTTGTTGTTTGTCTGTCTGACATGAATTGAATTACAGTAACTCCACACAGCTCAGTGAACACAAAAACTCAGAAAGCTGTCAGACCGGTTCTGATTGCATTTCTCACTGATCATGTGACCTGAGAGCTGTGTTCTACAGTCTGCTGTGACTCGAACAGAAAAACACTACAAGTAACAACTTGTTCTGAAACAGCTGTTCATCTGCTATAAAAGTCATCAAAGAGCAAAGAGAAAGCAGCCAATCAGCAGCAGAAACATCTGTACTGTACCATCAGTCAGTGATGCAGCACAGTGTGATCAGACATGGAGAGATTTCTCTGGAAGGACTCTCACCTGCTGGATCAGTTCAGATGGACTTACAGACACTTTCCAGCTTCCTGTGTGGAGAAGAAGCTGCTCCTGGTCCTCCTCAGGCCTGCTGTCTGACACAATCTGATCTGAGGACGCCGTCACTTCCTCACAGCCTCACAGTCTGAACACGTCAGTGACGGTGAAACCGGTCCAACAAGTGTCTGAAAGACATTTCCTGATTCACTTCTACTGTCTGTCCACTAGATGGAGCTCAGCAATCAATGAACTGCAGATCAGCATAGGATGGAGCAGAGCAGAAGCAGCATGGATCACACACCTTACAGTCAGTAAGCCTCAGCACCATGGAACTCTCAGCTTAAGGCAAGACACAAAGACAACTGGTAAAGACTGGACTTTGTAAATAGACAAATGTACTACTTGTGTTCATGAACAATTTAAGTTGAAGTTGAAATGAAAGCTGTTATAAATAGCTACAATGTTATGCTTTAGTTAAGTTTATTGTGTTATCTTGAAAAGTGTTTAACACCAGGTTTAATTTGTCTTTAAGGTTATCAACCTAGGCGATTCTAGGCGGTCAAGTGATTCTAATCAAACCAAACCAAGCAATCACCATTGCCACTGCAACTTAATGTCATCATATATCATCATATTTCTTGGGCTCTATGCTCTAAGTGTCTTAAAAATATGTGGTTTTCTTTATTTACAGTGGTGCATGTCATGTGACTTTACTTATGCAAATGTATGATAATGTTCTGTCTCCTCTCATTTCCAGACGTGCAGCCAAAAACATGTGCAGTGATGATATGTGACGGTATCATCATGGTCTCAGAGAGAAGAGCTGAGTGTGTCTGTTCTGATCTTTGTTGTGTCTCTTCTCCTCTGTAGTTTCTGCTTGTTGCTCCGTCACACGCCCTCTGCTGGTGAGCCGCGTCATTACACACAACCTCTGCTGCTGTCAGACTGTATAATAACCACTTCTGATAGGAGCAATATTCACACACCACAGTGTACAACACATTATTTATTTAGTTTCTGATGCACTATGTACAGTTTTCTTACAGACCACTTCTCCCTCCACTCACCTGTGCAATAACTGTTCATATGTAAACTGTTGATGATTCTATTCTATATTTTATCATATATATCTTTTCTTAACTTATCCTTTGCTGTCTGTACCTGCTGTTGCAAAAATGCAATTTCCCCATTGTGGGACTAATAAAGGTTTCTTAATCTTAATCTTAAGACTGTCTGGAGGACACACAGAGTGGACATGGGTCACAGAGTGCTGCTGCTGTTTGTGTCTCTGCAGCATGGGCAGCTGCTCCTGCTCCACTCGTCACCGGCTGATTGTTCACACCTGTGATCAGTCATCAGCCAATCCTGCTGCAGCTTCCATCTAGTATATGTGTCCAATGGAAGCTGAGCAACATGTCAGCTACACACATAGAAACACTACACATAGTTTGTCATATAAATAACATGGATTGAATCATGTTGTACAGTCAATGGAAACAAAAAGCACTGAGAGTGGTGCTGGTAGTGCAGCAGTGGATGGAGGCTGAAGTGCTGCCACCTAGTGTCAATATTTGGTATTAACTCTGACTACATATTCCACCTTTAACTCTCTGCCATATATACTGTGCCATGTGTGAAGTGATAATAAAATGTGAATGTGAATTTATTGTAAAGAACTTTACTTATTATCCCTGTTATAAGTGAGCAGTGTGTGTGTGTGTTTGATGGAGTGTGTAATGTCTGCTCAGTGTTACTGATGCTGCTGTGTGTGATCTGAAAACTGATCAAACTGTGATGTGTCTGATGCTGACAGAAGAATCAGAGGTCAGACAGTCGGATCCTCCTCTGTGACACCTTTAACATCATATCAGAAATCTCTGTCTGCTTCTGGTACATGCAGCTGATCACCAGCAGGGGGCTCACTGCTTTGCTGTCACTCAGGGGGCCTGCTCTGTCTGCCACTGGGATATGATGAGGTGAACTTCAGAGTTTGAATAGATTTCATTTGTCATGTGTTTATGATCATTTTATGAATCAGTTCAAATAAAGGAGACTCACTGAAGTCACAGTTTAGTGTTTTAATACTTATACACACTTATTTTGAAGCTGCTATCAACTTGATGAGTCTCCCTGTTGAAGCACGAGGCAGGACGTGTGTCAGAACATCCATGAACTGAGTAGATTAAGAGGAAAAGCTGATGTGTCACAGCTGCTGGTTGTGTTCTTTCAGTGTCTCCATCTTGATGAAATGAGGCGTTTTACTTCCTCCAAGTAGAGTGGACCTGGCTCACAGAGTGCTGCTGCTGTCTCTGTCTCTCTGTGAGCACCATGTTAAACAGCAGGCTCTGAATAGTGACGTCATGATGTCACAGTCACATCAGTCTAATCTCCCAATCGGAGAGAGAGCTGTCATCAACAGCAGGAAGTGCAGGAAGCTCATGGTGTGCAGGCCTCTGATGTGTGGAGGCTGTCGGCTTGTAGCAGCCAACAAGAAGGGAGTTTGTAAAAGTTCTCTGTAACTTTAGATGTGAGGATTCAGAAAGAACTTAGATCAGATATGTGCAGCACTTGTGCAACAGATACTCCAACAGTGACAGCTCTTCTGAAGAAAGCCTGAGGAGCTGAGACCTGGATGAGACACTGATACAGCTTTGCTCTGCTGACAGGAAGGATGAAGGCTGACCACACACACACACACACACTGACACACACAGACACACATACACACACACACACACACACACACAGACACACACACACACACAAGGGTTTTTATGGTTTAGATGGACAATTTCTCGAAACAGGCCCGAAGGTGGTTTAGATGGGCTACCCTTTCCCATGGTCCTAGAGCTATGGGAGTTGGCTTAGGTTACTCTAAAAAACTTGAAAAAAATTTGGGTCACTTCAGAGTTCAGATACACGCAACAGAACTCTATACACATGACCCTGCTCCAACTGTGGTTTGAGCAGACATTTCACTTTTTGATAAATCTGTGGTTTATGAGAACAAGAAAATGCATTATCTGGACTATGACGTCACTTTTAAATTAACATGGATTAACATAAATACACACCTGACAACACAGGATTAAATGGACAGGTTGTTTAATTAGTTTGGTTGCCTAGCAACCAAACTTATTGTTATTCTACGTGCTATTGCACAAATCCAAAACTAAAAATAATAAACATATAAACAGAAAGAGGTGCATAAAAATGAATGCACTTACATTTTCCTTCTTGCTAATATATTTTAACAGGAACATTCTACAAAATAAATATGGGAGGTTTCAATATAAAGATAACTTAAATAACACAACCGTGTACTCTTCTTTGCACAGAATTTAAATTAAATTTGATTATAAGTGCATTTACATTAATCAAATGTAAAAAAAGCATGTCACACATGCATACAAAACAAACTTTTTAACTCTAATAACTTTATATTAAATCTGTTACTACAACGTAGTTACTCTCCCATATTAGTAACTGATTGCTTTTAGAAACTTAGTTTCTATGTGCAAATCTGTGGATTTACATACATTACATTTCCTTCTGTGACTGTCTTTTTGCAGTTACTCCTCGGTTTCTAACAAAGTCCCTGATATTTTGCACTGTTCTCTGTGCTAAAACAGACCCTTCAGCCATCTTGCAGTGAGTGCATTCAGTTTTGGTTGCCAGTTGTCCTTTAGATATGTGATCTTTAAAATGTCGCATTACTGCGTTGACCTCAGCCTTGGACCATGGTTTCTTTGGTGCTCTTCTTACTTCATTATCTGGACAAGCATCTTGTAGAAAAACAGAAGACACAGACACAAACAAGTGTGTAAATACATTTACCTATTGCCACAGATTCCTGTTTACTTATTCCTAGGATTAAATCATTTTTTTACCAATTCATCATAATTTCACCACTGAGACAAAGTTTCACATAAGCTGCAGCTGAAAAATAATGAAAATACTCTTTATGTAGTAGAGAGCAATGTTTAAAATTAAATATTAAAATGATTTTGCCAGAGGTATCAAGTTACAATTAAAGTAGAAGAGTATAAGTAGTAGAAGTGTCACTAAAAATCAGTCTGATGGCCACTTTCAGGAAAGACCTCCTGTGGCGTTCTGTGCTGCTCTTGGGTAGTCCCAGTGCTGTTCATGCAGCGTGGCATGAAGGGGGTGAGGCGTGTTGTTCTCCTCTGTCACATCCACCACAGACTCCAGCTGAAACTCCCAGGAGGAAAATCTGCTTGTGGGTTAAACCACCTGATTTCAAACATACCCGGAACCCATCAGAAGGTGCTAACTACTAGCACTGCTAGGTGCAATCAATAGTGCAGCTACTATTGCATCATAATATTAGGGGTAACACTGACGTGTCAGCCCTCCTTGTGTGAAGACAATACTACGTTAAGACGTGCATGTCTACTTGGGGCCTCTGTAGCCCAGTCTTGCCGCACCTAACTCAACATGCAACCCAGCTCCTGATCCAGACCTCGCCTCTCTTGCCTACTGCAATGCCCTCCTAATAGGTGTTCCAGCCGGTGCTTCTGCTTCAGTATGCAGCTGCACGTCTGATTTTCAACCAGCCAAAAAGAGCATCACACTTCTGTTCAATGAGCTACACTGCTTACATTAAATTCAAATTCTCTTAGTAAGGTTTTTGATTGTGTTTGTTTTCATTTGAATGTTAATCCTCTTCTTTTAAGTTGCTTTAGACAAAGGCATCTGCTAAATGCATACATGTAATGTAAATGTAATGATCTAAACTTCTAAAATACACAACACTATATAGTTATCTATTTTATTCTTTTGAATTTGATTTGTGTCTTTATATCAACTTTTTGAAATGTGTTTTCCATCGTCTCCATGAATTTGTTTACGCCTTATGTAACATTGCTCTGCAACTAAACTTGCCTTACCTTCAGATACAGAGACAGTCTCATTTACCGTGGATGTCACTGTTGACACAGCTTCTGCTGAACACATATGGAAAAAAGTTTTTGTCGTGGTAAAATACATTTCATCATCAGAAACACAAGTATAGTGTAAGGCAACTTACCAAAACCTCCCGTGTCATGGAGCGGCTCTGTGACTGTAGACTCTGAAGCAGCATCAACAGGTTCACGAGTTTCACACTCTGTTGCCGTTGTGAATTCCGTTCCACTATCATCGGACTCATTCTCATTCATCATCACTAAACACAATTTCCTCTGGGACATGGTGTGAATAAAGGTCAAATGAAGACAGTGTACACATGCACTGTGTTCAGACTAAATAATCACTCAAGATATACATACCCTCAAGTTCAATCTCATCCAATGATTTTCCCTGCATTCTGGAAAGATGTCCTTTCTCCATTGAGAGAAGTAGTTTGAGGGTGGCCTCAAACTACTTCTCTCACAGCCTCCTCCAGGTTTTGTATTGAGAATTCCGAGCGCAGACACACCAACAAGCGACCAACTTCCCTGAGCTTCTGTCTCATGTATTCACTCTTTGTAGCATCTTGCCCATGTCTGTTGTAGAGGGACTGGGCAAACTGAACAATACACAGGTCATTTCGCACAACCGAAGCAACCTCATCCTGTTTCATGGCTGTCAGGAGCTTCCACACACCACCTGGAATCCGGTGACTGGATGCAGTCTGTAGAGCAGCAGCCAAACCCAGCACTCTGGTTCTTCCAGGTTCCTTTTCAGTATCTTAGTAGTAGTTTTAGGTTTTCTCTTAACTTTCAATGGTCCATCTTGTAAAACTGCAACGTTATGTCTAAAATTTCCCTTATTTCTCATTTTCTCTAATAGTGTTTTCCGCTCTTGTGAGTGCTCAGGTAGGGAAAAAACATACAAACATACAACTTCAGCGTGCGTTTTATGTGTTCTCAGGTGGCGAGAAATTTTGCTTTGTGGCTTACCACAAATGTAACAGTAATTTTTTATGGTCATAGTCAATTGACTTGAGTTGTGATTGAGAAGCTGTGCTTCATCCTTTGGCTTTTTCTTTGATGCCTTTTTGGTGGATGTACCTAAATGTGATTTTTTTTTTTAGCAGCACTGGGAATCACATGGTCTTTAAGAGGTGGTGGAGCCTTGGATTGGCTAGGCCAAACTTGGATGTCTGCATCTGATCCATGAGATGTTCCTTCAGCCATAACAGTTTTTTCTGTAACCTCTCTACCGCTAGACATCGAGGGTATGCTTGTATCTGAATCATTATCATTTTGTGACTCCGAGTCTGGTATGTACTCCTCATCAGACAGGCTGTGATCAAAATCTGATAGGTTACCCACTTCTGAATTGTCCTCATCTGACACCAGATTGTCCACAGAACATATAGAAGACTGTGGCTCCTGAAAGAATGAGAAACAAATTAAATAATTGGAAACAGCAAGAGATGTTAGATATTCAAGAAACCTTATATAGGGACTCACCTGTGAATGGTGCTGGAGGTCATCTGTAATTCACTCAAGGCATTTTTTATGCCAGACACCCAAACAAACTGTAACACATTTTAAAAGTTTTAATTTTATGGGTAAATTAAAAATGTCTTGTGTCATAGCAATGATTTACACAGAAACAATAGAAATGTTGTTTTAATTTTAATAGAGCGAATAAAAAGAATTAAAAGACAAGAATCGGGACAACCTTTAGCATAGTACCCACTTTTGTTGCCAGCTGTTTATATTTTTTAATTAAATTTTAATTTAATTAAATTATTTTAATGGCTGTATGTGGAGTTATTTTTAGTAAATCTATACTGTTATACGAGCTGTACAATGACTCCTTTAGGTTGTATCAAAGTTTTGTTTCTATAGTATTATCCCATGAAAAGATACAACAGATACAACAAAAATATGAGGGGTGGGCTCACCTTTGTGAGATACTGTAAATGAGAATGCATACACCAAAGGATCAGTTTATTACATGCAACTAGATAAAAATACATGTAGTGTACCATAAAAATGCCACAATAAATCCTCCATCCTGAAGGTTCAGTGTTTCAATAGTTTTAAATGTGGAGGCTTTATTTCTTGGTGGTGTTGAACTACATACAACACCACATTTAGACTTTATTTAATATAATTAAATTGACAAAAATGATTATTGCATGTGTCAGTAGGCTATGACAGAACACGACACAACAAACAACATATCTGACAATTGGCATCCAGTTGCATCAGTTTGTATGCACAAATGTTAGAAGGATTTATTTTTGGACTGTTGTATTAGACACCTTCCCTTTCAGGTGCACCTATGTTTTAGGTAGATGTAAGGAGTGCACGTCCACCTACGGCCCTGTACTACACCACTGTACTAAATACTGCAGCTTACCTTTGCACTTATATCCAAGCCACTTCAAGGAGGATACAGGTCCCACACACTGGATGCACTTGTCCAAGGATGATACTGTTGTGCACACAAGCTGATGCTTCTGACACTGTTGGTGAAAATGTATGGTAATATTTAATAATGTGAAAAGTCACATACTGATAGCTAGAAAACCATATAAACGTAACCTAATATTAACATGGCATACAATATACTGTACCTTTTTATTGCAGACAACTGGATCCATTTCATTAGAACCGATGAACTGTTTTTTCAGTGGTTCCCTAAAACAGTAAAAAAGAGCCAACGGTTAAAAACTACATCTGCATTGATATCCGTTTTCTCATGTTAGGTTTTGTTAATACCAAAATTGAGGAAGAAACGTAGTGTAAAGAAATACTTGCTTTACAACTTTATAGTTTTTTAGACATACAGTTTTTTAGACACATTATACTAAACCAGATAAAATTCAGCTTGTCCAAGAACTTCTAAAAACAAACTGATGACACTATCAACCGCACCTTGAGGATTGGTGGTTTACTGCTTAATTCACACACACATTCAGATCCTATGCCAACTTTCACTTTCAGGAGAGAGTACTTACAAAACACATTTCACATTCAGGTGACTACATACACACATACCTACATTACGTGTTGGTGGACTTACGCATTGCCACACGCAAAGAAGTGCTAAATTTTATGTACCGTTTCATTCTGGCTGTGTGGACCAAGCAGTGGACTTGTCAAGTTCCTGCCTTCATCCATCTCAGCCTGGTTGCCCACGGCCATCTCAGCCTAACTCCTCCCTAGTCACTGTTGTGTGTCCTTGGGCAAGACACTTTACCTGCATAGCCTCCAGTGTGCTCACTGGCGTATGGCGCTCTTTGCTGGGCTGCCTTGAGCAATTTCCCCATTGTGGGACTAATAAAGGTTTCAATTATTATTATTATTATTATAATTATTATTATTTAATTATACCTTCATTATATATATTTATACCTTCATTCCAGAGGCTTAGATCCTTAATTTAATATTATTTCTGTGTTCACTAAACCAAAAGCTGTGTCATTTAGTTTTGATTAGACAAAGCGAAATATAATACACACCACCAGAGTTTTCCATCAAAATGGAACTCAAACATGAACACCAGCTTGTCATGGTAAAGTCTCTGTCTTCTTTCACATTCTTGCTTGCTTATGAGTTCACCTCGATATTCCAACAGAAAGTCTCCTTTTTCAAATGGAGCCGTGGTGAAGATGCCACGACCTAATTAATACACATAACAAATAGATGACAAAAAGTAAGCTGATGTATTTAATCATAATTAAATCAAGGGATTCAACTTACCTTTGAAGGCATTGATGAATTTGATGTCAAATCCTACTTTGTCCCTTTCAGCACTAGCATTAAACTGTGCATCCTGCTTTGGATCGAGCCGTCTTCGTCTTCGCATTCTGTCTGATATGTGTCAAAAACCTGCAAAACAAAAAATAAATCAGGATTGTGTTCATTGCATGACAAGCATGAGCAACACACAGTAATCTATAAGTAATCTAGTAAAAAGACAAACAGAAGCAGGATGCTGTGCTCATAACTGCATCTTAAATGTTAAATGCTACTAAATGTATGAACCATCTCAGCCAGAAATAGGGTGGGGCGGCATTAAGGTATACGGCGGGGCACACAGGTAGCGACGGTATCATTTTAATACCGGCAATAAAAAAGTGTAAAAAGAGTGTTTTTATTACCATGCGTAACTTCTAACATAAAGACTGCACAATGCTGCGCTCTTAACATGGTAAAATTACAAAAACAAACATCGGGACGGGCTCAGCAGTTTAATACCGCGGTCCGTTCGCTATATGCGTTTTTAAATGGCCTCAATAAAAACTATATTAAGTGAAAAAGATCGCTTGTCATGTTTCAGGCAGTTTAAAATGCACTTTACCTGCCGTGAAGTGTCGGCTGCAGCAGCTGAATTAAAATGAGACGTGCGCGGTGTCTCTGCAACTTGCAATGCGTATATGCGGCTTAATGTTACGGTTTTGCTGATATTTTAATCTTAAATTAAACTACACTGCAAAGAAAACCTGGATTGTCAAGCAGCTGCTTTACCTGTCCGCCTCTCTGCCGAGCATGACGCAATGGCTGCGTTTAAATGTCCTCCCTGAGAACTAAGCACCGAGCCCGCGCGGACTAACGCCGTTTATGCAGCCGCTCCTAACGTAGCCGAGCTCCGGTACGCAACCAAAACACACAGCGGTGGCCTCACTCCATCCATTAGGCCACGTGGTCTAGTGTGTTTGTCACATAAACTTTTGTCAGAATGTTATTGGCATAGTGTTTATGATAAGAGTTTTTGTTGGTGCAGTAGCCAGCGCAAACACATAGACATATTCTGACTAACATGGGCACTGTAGATGTCTTTGTAAACAATAAATGGACAATATTTAACTTGTTTCTGAGCCTCTCTATCTTCAGTTAGCATAACTTTCAATGGACTTTGATTACTGTAGTGGTGCAGTATAATATAGTATTACTATGTCATAGCACTGTGTTGGTTTTCAAAATCCTTTGATAATATAATCGTTATAATAATAATAATAATAATAATAATTTTGGGTGGTTAAAACTGTTGATCTCTTAATTTAACTAGAATGGCAGTTCCTGAAGAAACTGTGATTGCAGAGCTGTTAGCAGTGTAACAGATATCAGCTATTACAGGCGACCATTTCACACCTGAAAGCTGTGCTGTTGAAGTCATATCAGGTATTTCACAGAAGCATTTGAAAAACAGGATGGATTTATGTTGAGTAATACATATGTTTTCACTATAGCGCCCCCCAGAGGCCAAACCGCATGAAACTTGGTACACTAAGTCTTAGTACTAGCCTACATAGGTGACCCAAATTTGGCAGCTATATGTTACAGTATGCATCAGTTATAGTACATTAAGTACACATGGCCACGCCCACAAAAGTTTATTAGCCAATAGCAATGAAACGCTATTAGATATTCCAAAATAAAAAATCTTGCACTATTTAAAGTTGTCCACTAATGTTTTGTCCGATGTTTTTGACACTTTATATCTCACCACATGGTGGCGCTATGACTACAGTTTTAACTATATTTAAGTAAATACATCTTTTAAAATATGTTCAAAGTTTCAGCTGTATAGCATGGCTACTTTCTGAGTTGTACATTTTTAATTACTATGTTGTCAGATTGTCCCAAAGTCACAGCAAGGGTGTCATCACATTTAGACACTTTAGTTTTGAAAGCATGTTTGTAGCTTTAAAGCTGTAGGAGGAGCGTTCTGTCATCATTACGTTTTTTTTCCTGTTTCTTTAAGTAGAATAACATTGATGTGATGCAGTCAGTTGGAACAGTCTGGACAGGTTTGACTGAATGTTTTATAGCGTCCTCTGTAGTAAACAGGGACTGATCGCTGCATTCACTCGCTTAAAATTGTAACCCGGGTGAAAAACTCCAGCTACTGCTCCCATATATTGTATTGTGGGCCGTGTTGTATTTCTACGTAATGACGTCCGACTCAGACCAATCGCATCACTGTAACCTGGCAGTGCCAGTCTAGATGCGAGTGGGACACGAGTAGGAAAAGTTTGCTGTAATTCATGTTGTCATCTCTTCAAATTAAATGTACTGAATGTCGATCTATAGGAGCCAACTACCAAAGTCTTTATGTGTCGAGTGGATCATCTGAACTAATCTTAAACTACAGAACTGGTGAGTCTCATTACTGTTAGCTCAGCCGCTCATTCATTCCCATTGGGTAAGTTAGCCTGGCCGCTTCCATTGGTTTATATGGAGCGGTCAGCACAGGATATTAAGAATTAAGAAACCTTTATTAGTCCCACAATGGGGAAATTGCATTTTTGCAACAGCAGATACAGACAGCAAAGGATAAGTTAAGAACAGATATATATGATAAAATAAACTACCAATAAAATATAGAATAGAATCATCAACAGTTTACATATGAACAGTTATTGCACAGGTGAGTGGAGGGAGAAGTGGTCTGTAAGAAAACTGTACATAGTGCATCAGAAACTAAATAAATAATGTGTTGTACACTGTGGTGTGTGAATATTGCTCCTATCAGAAGTGGTTATTATACAGTCTGACAGCAGCAGGAAGGAAAGACCTTCTGTATCTCTCCTTCACACACCGAGGGTGGAGCAGTCTGCCACTGAAGCTGCTCTGCAGAGCTGACAGGGCGTCCTGCAGGGGGTGGACTCATTGTCCAGCATCAGAATCAGAATCAGAATCAGAATGACTTTATTTGTCCCCGAGGGGAAATTCTTTTTTGTTACAGACATTAGAAATTAAAGATACATTGAAATATATAATAAATATCTAAATACCTAGATAGCATTTAAATCCCTGAGTTGTATCTAAAGAACATATTCACTACTGTATAAAACCTTTCCATAGTAAAGAGCAGGACATGAATGCACCAGTATGAATGTACAGTGTCTGAGTGACACTTCTACTCTTATACTCTGTACTTAACTGCATTTAATGTAACTTGATACCTCTGACACAGGAATTTCCTTCGGGATTAATAAAGTCTTGTCTTGTCTTATCTTCCAGTTCAGAGTTCAGTAGTTTGATTGAGACAGGCAGGAATGACTTCCTGTGTCTCAGTGGTGCATCATGGGAGTCAGTTTTGTCAGGACCCTCCTGTCACCCACCTCCTGCACTGAGTCCAGAAAAAAGCCAGGTCTCTCTGACTATCCTTAACTGTGCTACATTGAATCAATGTGAGAGGTCTGTAAAGTATTTCTGTCTGACCTTTAATGTTTGATCATGTTTGATATTGCTACACTAGCAGAATTGATATTATAATATAGCAAACATTTATTTCCCAATTTGACTAATAGAATATCTATATTTGTATGTATATATTTGATGATATGAGAACTCTAATTTAGAACTATGTATGATACGATTTGTACTGTATTATTATTAGATAGATGGACTGTGTGCACATTAATTGGTCCTGTGCTGTGTGCAGGCCAGGGCTGATGGCGAGCTAGGATTGAGCTCTGCTTAGGCTCGAAGAATACGATTCAGCTCAACGTCTGGATCTGGCCCAGATCTCTTCTGGTTGGAGGAGTGGTAGGAGGCTCCTGCAGCCCCCTTTATTTTGAACTTTTGTCCCCTCGCTGCGTGTGGCCCCCCCATTGCTGGGTTTGTTAACTGTGTGTCATTTAAATATATATGGTACTTCAGCAAATCTTCATCTCCCTGTCTCTCTTTTACTCATTCCCAGAGCTGCTCCTACACTTCTGAGCCACTAGTCCAGGGGTCGGCAACCTGCGGCTCCGGAGCTGCATGAGGCTCTTTCATCCCTCTGTTGTGGCTCCCAGGCAGCGAGCTCATTTTTGGAAAAAAATAATAATAATATGAATAAATAATGGCCGTTTAATTTAAATGTATTTTATTTTATTCATTTAGTTTTTTCATATAGTTGTTTCTTTGGAGATTGAGATGCTGTTGTGATTAAAATAAAACTTTTAATATTTTGTCAAAATATGCGTCACGGTCGCGTCCTGTGCGCAGCACCTGTGACACCGGACAAACTGGTGTTCGACAGCCTGCATGCAATGACATTCCCGACACTTATATGAACATGGAAAAGTTTGCATTTGGAGTCCTGTCAATCTTTGGATCCTCATACTTGAGCGAGCTGGTGTTTTCCATCATGAACTACATTAAAAGTAAACATCGCTCCAGCCTCACAGATCAGAGCTCAATCCTTCGTGAAAATCAAAGCGACGTCTTCCAGCCCTGAAGTGGATACGATACGCTGTGCAGTGAAGTTCCAGAGCAGAACTCACATTAACCAGGTGAAAGAAATAATTTAACAAGCTGTTATTCTGAAAATACATATTTTTATATCGGACCCTGAACTAACGTGCTTCATATTCAGGTTGACTACTGTACTATGGCGGCACACTGAAATCAAAATAACATATAAACTGGCATTTTTTGTTCAGATAAATATTATCTATATCTATCTATATTAGGCCTATATATAGATTCATTTTGCCTTTAACTTAGTCAAATAGGTGTAGATTAGTAGTTAGGGGTTTGTGGCTCCGAGTGTGCTTTATTCAGTGGAAAACCGGCCCAAATGGCTCTTTTAATGCTGAAGGTTGCCGACCCCTGCACTAGTCCAACTCAATACATCCAGATTTGTAGAGTATATCATATACATGCTACACAAATTAATGTGTGAGTAATCCAAGTATTCAGAATATGTTACTTAGACTGAGCAATGTTAAGTTGTAGGGCCTGTAATCTGTATTCAGTAACTGAATACTTTATTAAAAGTATTCTTCCCAACACTGTTAGTAACATACGACACCAGGAGATGGAAAAAACAGGCATTCACCTGGCAGTCCCCAAACACAGTGGAAATGAAATAAGGAGACAGACACAATAATACACTGCAATGGAACTGAGAGGAGGAACTACAGCTGACCTCTTTCTCAATATTCTTCTCTTATGAAACCAAAAGAACGTATCAGGTGGAAGACAAGTTATCTGAGTTTGTGTGAATATCTGTAAAGTGGCCCAATTGCATTTTTATGATGAAATGAACCTTATATTAGTTTACAGCAGCATAAAAAAGAGCTAACTCCTTTAACTTCTCTCATAAATAGATCTGCAGTAAACACATGTTCTGTGACAAAACATAAGACAGAAAATACCTGAAAGTCTATACTGACAACAAGCTTTGTAACAACACAATTATCTTCTTCAGAGTTGAATTTATTTCTCCACCTGTCATAGTTTCAGGGACGTCATCCAAGCCACTTGTACATGTGAACTACTATGGATACAGGTCTGTGTTAATAAGCCTCAGCAGAGGAGGCAATCTGAGGGTCGAAGGCATAAGGCTACATAAGGCTTTGTCTCCCATATCTGACCAACCTTAACTGTCAGTTTCCTCAATAGCAGGCGAAACAAGACCATCATTTGTGAGAAACATGCTTATTCATGTCACATCAGTGCCTGAGAACACTGAAAAACAACAACGCTGATATTTTATAAAAGTACAAACAGCTGGTGTGCTGAATGCCAGATGTCCTTGTGTGATGGCAATGGCTTGCTGTATTTGATGCATATGTGTGTGTCAAGTAAGAGCGTTTACTCAGACACAGAACTAGCTAAGGCCTAAATGTGAGGGCGCCTCATATTGGAAGTACATATACGAATACAAGATTCTGCCCCGTATCAAGTCTGAGTGAGCATACGATATAGTAGCTAGGGTACCGTTTCATCACAAACCAATGTATATGTTCTGGGCAACAGCATTTATAAAATATGCCTATTGTATTATAACATACAGACGGATTCTTGGAAATGTGTGTGTGAAAGATGCATGTCACATTTTTGCGTCATTGCTTTTATTACAGCAGTAGCCCTTACAGGTGCATTATGAGGCACTTGTCTGTTGATGTTGGGAGGACTGTGAACATGAGAAATCAATCCATCTCTCATACTATCCAGTATAATTTATGATGTTGAGTGACTGAACAAAGCAGCATCTGCAGGGATTAATGAGGTTTTTCTGATTCTGCACAATATGCGATTATATGCGAATTCTGAATACAAGTTTGATAGAGCAGCATCTAATGAGCGTTTCTAAGAGACAGCAGGGACAGATATTGTCTGTTGTTTGTTTGCCTGAACATGGACTAAATAAACCTGCCACGGGTGTGTGTGTCTGGGTCCACGTAGCCACTCCGACACACCCCAGCTGACACATGACCGCACCAGGGGGCTGCTGCTATGACAGATGGCGGTTGTCAGCATTCCTCGTTACTTAGTGGTCTCTATGAATGTGACCTGGATGACATGTAAATATACAGTGTAATCTGTATTCTGGCTGTAAAACAAGTTCCCCTTGTGAGAGTTGAAATCACAATCTTCAGATTATGAGACTGACTCGCTGCCTACTGCACTAACGAGGCTCAGAAAGAGGTGAAACATGGTCTTTTTTCTTTTTCTTCTTTAAATAAAGACATCTACAGTGCTCATGCTGGCAACTGCACCAACAAACATTCTTAATTTAAATCAAATGAATGTGTTCTATAAAAAGGCTCTAAAGGTAAAACATCACAGTAATTCTTCCTGGGACACCTTCACTACCAGTGATGGTAAGTGCTCTTGTTTCAAATGTGATGTGCACTGTACCACTGAAGCTCGTCTGTGAAGTGTAGTGCCTCTGTGTGTATGTCACAGTGATGTTAACAGAAGTCAGATAGGTCTGTTAACACATATAAAAACAACATGCTGAACAACAGCATAGATGTGAAGGTGAATATATGTCCCCTCACATGTTCCTCAGTTAAAAGTGTCATTGCATTGGCCCTTTCGAACCCGGGCCTCCCGCGTGGCAGGCGAGAATTCTACCACTGAACCACCAATGCAGTGAAAAGCTGACATCTAGTGGTGCCATCGGAGGTTGCAGCCTCCTCATTCCAAAATCAATCCCTCCTCCACATAAAGTCAAAAGTTATAAATTCGCCTCATTACATGAGCGGTTGTGTGTAATGACGCGGCTCACCAGCAGAGGGCGTGTGACGGAGCAACAAGCAGGAAACTACAGGGGAGAAGAGACACAAGCATCCACAGATCAGAACAGACACACTCAGCTCTTCTCTCTGAGACCATGATGATACCGTCACATATCACTGCACATGTTTTTGGCTGCACGTCTGGAAATGAGAGGAGACAGAACATTATCATACATGTTGCATAAGTAAAGTCACATGACATGCACCACTGTAAATAAAGGAAATCACATATTTTTAAGACACTTAGAGCATAGAGCCCAAGAAATAATATAATCTAAAGCTCACAAGACACAAGACGAAGAGAACAGAACAGAACAAATATTTTATTTATCCCAAACTGGGAAATGTTTTCTATTGCAGCAGCAATGTACAGGGTCAGTATCATCCTATCTGCTGGTAAAAGTCTTTCTCGCCGTCGGGGAATCGAACCCCGGTCTTCCGCATGACAGGCGGAGATACTATCCACTATACTAACAAGGAATGCTGACAACCACCATCTGTCATAGCAGCAGCCACCTGGTGCGGTCATGTGTCAGCTGGGGTGTGACGGAGTGGCTACGTCAGTAACTGTGGGCAGACTGCAGGTGTGTGTGCACCCAGACACACACAGGTCCCAGCTGAGAGCAGCCGGACCTTCCTGTCCTCCTGTCCATCGCTGTCCAAGGTGAACCGACACCACCAGACCACAGGGCCATTCTTTATTTAGCAGGAAAGAAGAAGATGCTCTGCAGCATTCAGGTGTTATCAAGACAGCCCCTATAAAGGAGAGGTTCTGCTTCTCAGGAGGGTCACACCCTAATACAAGACCACTTCCTGTTATGCAACAAATAGACTTTATGATTCAATGTTGAGCTAATGCCACAGCCACAGAAAGACATTTCTCCAGCTGCTAGACAGCAAGCCTTACCTAGACATGGAGGACAGTCTCCTCATGGAGGACAGTGATATGCAAAGTGTCCAGTCTTTGTTGACACAATTAGAAGAAATCTTTGTTCATATCTTTACCAATGTCAAACTAAGAAGAACATGTGCTTTGTGTTGTTCTTCCACCGACTGACATGAAAAATAAGTGGGCACACATGGCTCGTTGGTCTAGGGGTATGATTCTCGCTTAGGGTGCGAGAGGTCCCGGGTTCAAATCCTGGACGAGCCCTGATGTTTAACTTTATTCCATTGGAGACCAACTCCTTGTTGTTGACTCTTTTCAGTTCCTCTCTAACTACCACACAGCTTTACAAAGCTAACAAAGTTCTATTCAGACTCATCCCAATCCAGAGCAGTTGTTCCACAGTAACACCTGCAGGAGGACGTCATCACCCAGTATGTGACCTGCACTGTGAGCTGTAAGGTCTTATACAGACAGGTGTGTGTCTGTCCTCATCAAGTCCAATCAGTATCATCAAAGACAGCTGGACTCAGATGAAGGTGTAGAACCATCTGAAGGACGATCAGAAGAAATGGACGCACCTGAGTTCAATATATGAGAGTCACAGCAAAGGCTCTGATACTTAGGACCATGTCATATTTCACTTTGTCTTTAATACATCTGCAAACATGTCAACAACTCTGTGTGTTTCTGTCAGTATGGGGAGCTGTGTGGACATTAATGAGGAAAAATGAACTTCAATGATTTTAGCAAATGGCTGCAATATAACAAAGTGAAACATTTAAGGGGGTCTGAATACTTCCTGCACCCACTGTACACATAACAAATGGATGTGACTGAAACAACAGCTCTGTGTGTAATATAAATATACAAACTAATGTGATTTGATCAGAACATTTTAAAAGACAGTGATGATCTGTTCTTATTGTCTAAACAGGAACAGTTGAAGCACAGATTGCAGCCCCTGTATCTCAGGCTTCTCAGCTTCTCTTCAGATGTTTGGAACCGCTTGGAATCTGCTGGAACCTCTCATTTAATGACTCACATAGAACTTTTGAACTTTTGACTTTATGTGGAGGAGGGATTGATTTTGGAATGAGGAGGCTGCAACACTTCAGGAATGCTTTTAAGTGACTGACTGGCAGGACATTGATGAGATCACAGAGTGCATGACTGGATACATAAACTTGTGTGTGGACAGTGTTGTTCCAGTTAGGACAGTGAATTGTTACCCCAACAACAAGCCATGGGTGACTAAGGACATTAAAGCCATTTTAAACAGAAAAAAGAAGGCATTCAAAGCGGGCGACAGGGAGGAGGTGAGAGCTACACAGAAGGACCTGAGAATAAAAATCAGGGAGGCCAAGGAGAAGTACAGGAGGAAGCTGGAGTGGAAACTTCAGCAAAACAACACAAGAGAGGTGTGGAGTGGCATGAGGACCATCACTGGTTACAGGTGGAGCAGCAGGGGTGGAGTTAATGGCAGTGTGCAAAGGGCCAATGAGCTGTATCAGTTTTAAAGGTGACCCCGGTTCACCCTGCTAACGACTGCTGGCCCCGCTGGCTGAGAAGCTGACAGCGATGCAGGTGGATGCCCCACTGGTGTCCTGGATGGTGGACTATCTGACTGGCAGACCACAGTGTGTACGCCTACAGAGCTGTATGTCTGACAGACTGATCAGCCACACCAGGGCTCCACAGGGACCTGCCACCTCCAGAAATTCTCTGATGACTCTGCAGTGGTTGGATGTATGTGGATAACTTTGTCACCTGGAGCGAGAGCAACCACATACTGCTCAATGTGACAAAGACAAAGGAACTAGTGGTGGATCTGAGGAGGACAAAGGCTCCAGTGACCCCTACCAGCATCAAAGGGGTCAGTGTGGAGGTGGTGGAGGAGTACAAATACCTGGGAATGTACTTGGACCACAAACTGGAATGGAGTAAGAACGTGGACATTGTTTACAGGAAGGGCCAGAGTCGCCTCTACTTTCTGAGGCAGCTGAGGTCCTTTAACATCTGCAGGACGATGCTGAGGATGTTTTATGAGTCTGTGGTGGCCAGTGCCATCATGTATGCTGTTGTCTGCTGGGGCAGCAGTCTGAGGGTGAGGGACATAAACAGAATCATCAGGAAGGCCGGCCATGTTGTGGGAGAGGACTCTCTGACAAAGGTGTGTCAGAGGAGGATGTTGTCCAAAATAAAGACCATACTGGACTGTCCCTCCCACCCGCTCCACACTGTGCTGACCAGCTACAGGAGCTTGTTCAGCAACAGACTCTGACTCCCACGATGCACCACTGAGAGACACAGGAAGTCATTCCTGCCTGTCTCAGTCAAACTACTGAACTCTGAACTGTAACAGTCACTCAGACACTGTACATTCATACTGATACATTCATGTCATGCTCTTTACTGTGTAAAGGTTTTTATACAATAGTAAATATGTTCTTTAGATACAACTCAGGGATTTAAATGCTGTCTAGGTATTTCAATATTTATTATATATTTCTATTTCATATTTCAATTATCTTTTCTTCTATTTGTCTGTAACAAACAAGAATTTCCCCTCGGGGATAAAAAAGTAATTTCTGATCTGATTCTGTAACCTGCGATTTCACCACTAGATGTCAGCATTGCACAGCATTGGTGGTTCAGTTCAGATTGAGAGAATGCAAAGAGTGTGCAAAGCTGTCATCAAAGCAAAAGCGGAAGGTTGGTGGTTCGATCCCAACTCCTCCCTAGTCACTGTTGTTCTTGGGCAAGACACTTCACCCTAGCCTGTGGCGCACCTTGCTAGTCATTGTATGACACTGCTTGTGCAGCAGTGTCTTACAGTGTCGTATTTCCCTCTGAAAAAAAAAATAAAAACAAAGACAAACCACTGAGTGACTTTTGACTGGTACATTTAAAATGTCCTAATGTCCTAATGTCCTAATCATATGTCCTAACCAGCAGGGGGAGCACTGATCATAAACTCTCTGTCTCACATGTTTGTCATGTGTTTTTATGGAAGATGATGCTGACTGTTGTTTTCTTGCTTCTCTCTGTAAACAGCTTGTAAACAGCAGCTTCCCTGAGGGGAAACTCAGCTAATAAATGATGCTGTAACCTCTGGGACTTGATCTGCTGGGTGGGAGTCCACTACATTATCCATCCATCCTCATCCATCCTCATCCATCCAGCTACACCCTCCCTCCTAAAATGCAGGCTGGAGGATGCAGGCATCGATCCCGCTACCTCTCGCATGCTAAGCGAGCGCTCTACCATTTGAGCTAATCCCCCTTGTACAAAGGGTCAATTGCAAGTCAATCAGGACTCACTGCACTACATGAAGTGTACTAGTGAAGTATTGGAAGCATCAGACTTTTAATCTGAGGGTCCAGGGTTCAAGTCCCTGTTTGGGCAGAACACTTTGTACTCCCTCTTGCTTGTACTCCCCTTCCCTCTCTGTTAATGTGCTTGGACAGAGCTCTGTGAACAGCCAGCCTCTTTGTGTCTTGCCCTCCTTGTGCAAGGTGTCAATGGTCGTCTTTTGGGCAACTGTCAAGTCAGCAGTTTTCCTGTGGTTGTGCAGCCTACAGAACTAGACTGAGACCATTTAAAGGCCTTTGCAGGTGTTTTGAGTTCATTATCTGGTTAGAGTGGCTCCAGGTGTCTTCAATATTGAACCTTTTCACATATTCTCATTTCCTGACCTACTGAATGTGGGTTTTCATTGGTTGTCAGTTATAACCATCAAAACTACTTGAAAGTAGAATATCATGAAAAGGTTGATTTATTTCAGTAATTAATGACTACAGCTGGACCAATGAACAGACTGTGGACTTCTCCATAGACTGATCTGTGTAGATAGGACACCAGGATTACTGTCCAAACAAAATGTTCCACTGAGATTTGAACTCAGATTGCTGGAGTCAGAGTCCAGAGTGCCTCTCAGTGTGACAGTGGAAAACACGCCCCCCTGCATTACTTGCTGCTGCTTCTTCTTCTTCTTTTAGGTATTTAGCTGGCGGTTGGACTGGACTGGACTTGACATTACTTGCTGCGCATGTACAGAACCGAACAAAACACACGCCCCGAACCAAAACACATTTAAAAATGACTCTAATTTGTATCACATATTTTGTGTGAAACCATATACCTGCCATTGCCAAGAGTCAAGGATGCAGATATGAAGGAGAGCATCAAGTTCTCTCACTATCAGATCATCAATGGGAACCTTGTCCTCCCATAAACTTAAAAAAAAACAATGTCATATATAAATACTTTTATATAAATATTTTTTAATTTCACTGCATCAAATTGTTTTTTAAATAACTTCAGACGTAATTAGACATTGAACATTTTTTTTTTCTTCTTTTGAAATATTTTTTAACATTTTAAGGCAATCACTGCAGATGACATCACGACGCATTTTGCAGACATGGGCCCCACATTTGGCACAGTGTGCCCCACATTTGGCACAGTGGCTCCACACACGTCTGCGCTGGAAGCACAAAGTGCACTGCTTGCGGCTTTTAGATGGCCCTGGCCCTTCTTTTTCTTCCTCTTCTTCTTCTTCTTTTCCTTCTTCCTTCTTCCTGAAGGACCAGGTTTTCTGGCTGTTCCATGCAGGATCGACAGCCACAAAGAGTACAAAAGCATTGAAGCAAGACATGTCCAGCATGTGATATAAAATGCACGTTGGCCCTCTCGGTGTCTTGCGCCGGCACGAGTATGTACCACACATCTGAAAAAGAAATGCTCAGATGGTTTGAATACATTTACACACAACCTTCTTATTATGAAAAAGAGTCTGAAATCTTCCAATAATATGTAAAATATGGAATACAATTGAATAAATAGTATGGCTATATCAGACAATCACAATAATACATAATAATACTACATACAAATGTATTTACTTAACATGTACATAAGTAAATAACGGGTAATAATTGATATGTTGCTTACCTGGTCCAGGTGGTCCACAGCTCCTTTGGCTTTGCTGTAGTCCAGGATGATCTGGGGCTTTAACTTACCAGACTCCTGGAATACTGGCTCCCCGTTTTTTGTACTGCGGAGGACCACATTCTTCGTACATACGACACTGCTGTCCAGTCCTGGGTGAATGCAAAGCAAGAGGACAGCACCTGTCTCTGCTTCACGGTGAGCAGCTGCTGGGGGAGCTCTGGCTTATTTTTTCGCACTGTCCCGACCAGAGCCATCTTGCCCTTTTGGAGCTCTGCAGCCAGGGGGAAAGATGTAAAAAATTGCCCGCAGTCACTGTGTAGCCCTTTTCAGTTAAGATAAGATAAGATAAGATAAAACTTTATTAATCCCGAAGGAAATTCTTAGCTGAAGGACCACCCGCTTCCCCTGGTTCCGTTCTCTGGGTGCTGATGCGGCAGACCTCTGTGTACAACTCCAATCTCCATGCATAGGAGGTCTGCACATCACTCAGCACCCAGATTTTTAACCCGTACTTGGCGGGTTTGGAGGGAATGTATTGTTTGAACGAACAGCGGCCCCTGAAAGGGACCAGCTGTTCATTAACACATACATCCCTCGCTGGGTTATACATTTTTGGGATGCAGGTGGTCCATTGGGTCCACAGATCTCGCACAGGAGCCAGCTTGTCTCTCCTGTGGCGCTCTGGCCAGGACAGTCGATCATCAAATCACATAGCGAGGTTGATGGAGGAAAACCTTTTTTGGGACATCTTGGCTGCAAAAATGACCCTCCCTGTTGTTTCATCCCAGAGGCTCTTCATGGACTCGTGTCTGGACCGGTACATGCCGCCCAGGATCAGCAGCCCCAGGAATTCACGCAGCTCCTCAAGATCCACATCTCTCCATTGTGGCACTGAATGCCTTCAATGCTTTTACTTTTGAAAGGTCCACAGCTGCGTGGTAGCGCTGCAGTGTCTCTCCGAGTCTTTCTTCGTGTCTTTGCTTCTTTTTAACGTCCCGGGCAGGAGCAGGTGAGTGATCGCAGTTCCGCCGACGTCACAGGTTGAGGGAAAAAAGGGCAATCGGGCAGTTCAACACAAATTTTAGAATTCAAACTTAAATGTTTCTAATCCATCACCAGAACACTGGGAAACACATTTACTACCCTTTGTGTCATCAGGGACAAAAATGTCCGCTTCTAAAAACTGCTCTAAAAACTGAACAGATTCATATTTTTCTGCATAAATATGTGGAACAACTTCAGGACTGCTCAGAACTACCAAACATGAAATCATTGGAGGAGTTTAACGCTTTAAATGCCAGGTAGCTTGCATGATGCAAATATTTCATGTAAAAATGCACAAAACAAGTTATTTTACAAGTTGGGAGGCTCAGGCATTATTTTATATCTGTCATGTCAAAGTCTATCCAAAATATTGAGTTGGAGTTATTAGTGTTTGTATTGCAGCAGTTTTAAATGGTGTTTTCCACTTAGGTCCATTAACTCCTATTATAATACTACATTTTAATATCAGAGCCATAACAACATGGAATCATGCATTTCTTAATGTAAGGGTTTCATTTGTGAGGACATGTCAAAGTTCATGATCATAAATTCAGCTTCACATTCTTCATTTCACTGCTTCTAAGACAAAAACATGTTCTGACCTGAAATCACAGTCAGTGATTCAAATGAAAGTGAAACATCATCAACATTTAAAGCACAAAGTTGAAGCTGCTGTCACTTCCACACACTCTGCTTCTACACACAGCACAGACTCACTGAGGAACCAGAACCCAACCTGAACCCAGCATGTAGAGGCTGAGTGAATGTGGTGCTGAAGGTGTGGAGGTGGATCAGTGTGTCAGAGGAGACTCTGTAGAAGGACAGAGTGCCAGCAGGACAGTCCACATACACTGCTGCTCTGTCAGAGCCAGAGGAGGAGGAGATGAGTGTTTTTTCTGTTATTGTGCCAGACAGAGTAACCACGATCAGAGCAGCTCAAACTCCAGGACTGATTGTTTGCTCCAAACCTGCAGTCATCACTGTTTCCTTTCCTTCTGATTCTTCTGTAACTCACTGATATATGAACCCCTCCTGTCCTCTGAAACTGTTGTGTGGTCCCACCACCACCTCTCCTTCAATGGACAGCATCCAAGCATTGGGCTTCATCATCTCAACTGAAATGAAGAGTTTTTTTCAATTTCACATAGATGGCGGAAAGAGTCATCTATGTGAAAAAACCATCAGCTCTCACCTGTTTACAACTCTGTCCTTTCATCCCTTCCTAGCAGGTTTCACCCCCATTTAAACTCTAATGATGGGCTATCAACTAGTCCTGCACAAGTCCCTGGCATAGTTTCTGGCTATACATGTTACACTCTATACAGTGTGTTATACAGCTATAACACACTTACCGTACATTGCAGCAGCTATCCACTGATGTTAGCATTAATGTGCTAGTTAGTGTGTGTGTGTTGACAGTCTGCTATAGTCATCTGGGTGGAAAGACAGCATTTCTCATCATCTATGGAGGCTTGGGATACAGTTACAAAATAAATCTAGTCAATGCATATTCTAATCTAATCTCTAATCCAATTATTTTACACCAACTACTGACTGTTGACTACTATGACTACTGTTAGATTAGGACACCAGTATTACCATCCAAACAAAAGGTTCCACTGAGATTTGAACTCAGATCGCTGGAGTCAAAGTCCAGAGTGCTAACCATTACACCATGGAACCTGCTTCACATGGATCTTCTTCTCCTCCTCTATCCGGCGAGACTGTCCTCCATGAGGAGACTGTCCTCCATGTCTAGATAAGGCTTGTCCTGTCCTGTGATTTTTGTGACTTTTTATTCCCTGAACACCCAGCTTTGCTATCCTTGGGATAATTTTATGACATGGAGCAAATAAATTGGTCGCTCAGTGCATTGGACAACATTTTCTCACAAAGAAAGACATCACCGGGAGAACCCCTCTGCCCTGAAGGGACCCTAGAAGATGTGGAGGATCTATTCATCTATTGGACATTGGTAGTAGGCATACTTCTGAATTGCGTGGTCCTGCTGTACCGAAAAGTTGGAAAAGCCGCTGCTGGCAAATTGGCACTACCACTAAGCGTGGACACAAAACAAGACCCTGGGCTCATGGGACCTCGGATCTCAGAATTACATCAGAAGATGGACCGGATGGAAGAGCTGATCTGCAACATTTCAGCCCGCTCCGGAGAGGGCTGGAAGCGGGTGGATAACATCGGAAGACAGTCCGACCATTTGAGGATCTCAATGGAAGGAATATCTGTCAAGCTGGAAGAGATGTCGAAGGTTCTCCATGCACCTGCAAGGGACGAATGCGCACTGAGGCCGGACTGACCTATCGATCACTGATCTGGGCAAATTAATTACAGATCGAAAATTGTTGTTATGATTTTGGTTGATTTTCTGTCTGCCCCTCCCCCCCTATCCCCTCCTGAGGCCCTGAAGAATAGCCCAGCAGCTGTGCTCCTATCTGACTCCTGTGCAACTCCTATCTCCCGTCAAGGACAACTGGTGAACTGCCTGTAAACATCTTGGCAGTCTCAGTCATACTATCGCACACACTTCTCATGGAACTGACGCACATACATTCCCCTCCCTACCCCTCCCTTCCTTCTCGTCTGCCTCCGTATCTGTTGTTTTCTCCCCCCATCCTCTGTGTCCATGAAAAAATTCCATCACGTTACCACGTGTACTGTAATCAAGGGTCAATGTCATTATGTGATTATATTGTTTGTATGTACCGCAATCTGCAAATGTATTTTTGAGAGCCAAAAGGGCGCCTTGAACGGTCGCCCTGGTGCTTTTAGTGCACTCTTGCACTAGACACCACAATAGTTTTAATTTGCACATACAAATACTACCGTTTACTGCTTACTTTTGCACTTCAGCCACTTTACAGTCTGTTTACATTGTTCATGGACATTTGGATAGTTATAACATTTATGACTTGATAACCTGTACATACTTAATATTTTATATTTTATTTGTATCTATTCTCTATTCTATTTTACTGTGTCTTATATTTCAAGCTGCTCACTTAGAGACAAATAAAATTTTCTGAATCTGAATCTGAACAATATGTGAGAGCCCAGAACTGTGGGTCTTCAGAAACAACACTGACGGCTGTGTGCTGCAGAAGTTCTCTAACAACACTGCAATTGTTGGTTTCATCACTGACAACGTCGACGTAGAGTACAGAGGACTGATGCAGAACTCTGTGGACTGGTATCAGCGAAACCACCTCCTGATCAATGCAGGACTTCCTGTGCGTTTTAGAGGATACCTCCAAGAGACTTTTTTTCTCGTCTAGAGGTGATACGTATGTGTACCAATTTTCATGTCTGTAGGTCAAACGGGGACTCAGATCTCATTCCAGGGGGCGCTGCTGAGCCATGTGGCCACGCCCACATATGACGATTTGGGGGTTTTAAAAGGTGCACAGGGGCTGATGTCATGATAGAGTAAGAGGCAGGTAGGATGAACAAATCAAGAAACACAGCAGCTTTCCCTATGGTGGCGAAGGGTCAACTTCATGACGTTGCCCCGCCCACACGGTGTAACATGCATTTATGCTTGCATTTCAGAATCAGAATCAGAAATACTTTATTGATCCCAGGGGGAAATTGCTTTCATTCCAGGTGCTCCATGTATACTCAAAAAACAGGTTAGAAATATAAAAAAAGGTAAAGTAGTAAGCGTAAACTAAAAATAAAACCTAATAAATTCTAAACATTAATAAACATTCAGTTTAAATCCAGGCTCTCGCACGTTTCGTGCTCGGGCCCTAATAAAGTAAAATAAAATCTTAATCACAGCTTCCTTAATACGAGCTGAACTTCATAGCTATAGCTTCATAGCTGTAGTTTCAGCAGCCAGTTTAATACCGTTCATGTCTATATTTGATATAACAGACACGATGACCATCCTTTAATGCTTTTGTTGCTTTATTACTTGAACTTTTGTCGCTGAGCTCCGATGCTTTTTGATGAAGCATTTTAGCAACAGACTGTTGCACTGTGTCCGTCTTTATTGTGATGACAGCTCCTATTTCTTCACACTTTAGATGTTCCTAAAAGTAGAGTGTGCATCACACACTGTACAGTATTTATCAAGTATTATTGTTCCTCCAGTGCACCATTTCTTCTGTATAATTATTATTAGCAGTTATTACTGAAGATCGATGCCCCTACAAATATTCAAACTTACTGTAAATTCAGTTGTAGGCTGATTCATCACTGTCATTTCTCCATTGTTGTTGATGGATAACCAACTTTAGATATTTTTAATGAACAATAAATGCCCTGAAGCTCTGAAGTGTATTGTTTTTACACTGCACACCTGGTTTGGATCTTACAATGGTAACCTAAACATCACAGGAACTATACAAGAACAACCTCATGGAGGCTTCAGTGGTGTTTGTAATAAAACACTATCCTTCTTTTTTCACAAACAGTACAATACAGCACATGTGACTCCACAATGAGCAAAGCAGAGACCGCAGACCACGTAACACGGCGTTACTATGCTGGAAAAAACGTGTCTGCCTGTGAGCTTCTGTTATGTACTGTAGCATCCTAACTTCCATCCTTACAAACCACCTGTCCTCTGTTTAAAATGTGGACATTATTGTCCTCAAAAGACTGACTGTCCTTTCTCTTTGAGGTGAAGATGGACTGCTGAGTGTTGTCCTGTGGATGTGTCTCTTCTGTCCTGTGCTCTTTACCTGTGGGGTGGCTGTGGGTTTTTATTGACTAATAACATATCAGTTCTAGAATGATGTGTGTGTGTTTGATGTGATTTGATGTGTGTGTTTATCTGGTTTTAGGGGTCAGTGTGTGTTCATCCATACGCGGCCGCCTGTGTGTGTTGATGTAAATGTGTGTGTCCTGTCAGCCATGATCATGCTGAGACAGAATAATGCTGGAAAAAGCTCCCAGCTGTTAGACCTGAAGGTAAAGCTGCATGCTGTTGTGGTTTCTCTGAGTGTAGGATCACAAGACTTCTGCTGTTTTATGTTGTGTGTGTTGATCACGATCAGTGATCAATTCAGAAGTTAAAAGAAAAAGGCGTGGTGGCCAAGTGGTAAGGCGTTGGTCTCGTAAACCAAAGATCATGGGTTCAATTCCCATTCATGCCTTCAAAGATCTGTAGGAGGTTCCTTTTAAAGAAAGACAAAACCCATTGAGAGTAAAAACTATAGACAGAGCTTCCGTGATGTCACCCATTTGTTTCTGAAGAGCCGTTCTGAGGCTCGTGGGAGCCGCCATGTTGGAAGCATCACGTCCGCCAAAAACTCCAAATACGTACAAAGAGGGGGAGCACGAGTGGAGTTTGGGGGCGGGCCATCGTGAAAGCAGGAAACTCGCGCTGTTATACGTCAGCCTTCTGCTGCTCAAGTGGCAACTCCTATAATTATGCAGAATTTTAAGTCCGAATATAATTAAAACGAGTAAGTTATATAAAAAAAAAATCACCCCCATACAATTGACACTAGAAGAGAACCTATCATCTGAGACCAGGATTTTTTTGTACCAGGCTGTAAACATGTTCATTCCTGCTGTGAAGTCGGACATTTTAACATGGGAGTCTATGGGAAATGACTCGCTTTTGGAGCCAGCCCCCAGTGGTTGCGGCATGAATTACAAGTTTTGACACTTCCGCATGGGCTTCAAGTTTGAACCCCGAAGGTTGCCGTCTGACAACACCACACAAAACAAAGATGTGTTAAACTGTGTGATCGTTGGCTGGAAGCACTGCTTCATGAACCTGTGTTTACTGTTCATTAAGCTTAGAGAAGTTTCAGGAGTATGTTTGAGGAGTAAACTGATGCAAGTCCTCACAACAAGTGTATTTCACTGCACAAACACACACTCAGCTGATGTGTCCCAGGAAATGTCTTTTTGTCTGACGTATTAGAAGATTCTAGATTCTAGATTCAACAACTAGACAATTAACCCCTGCTGAGACCCCCACAGGGTTTCTGTGGCTGTATCTCCCTCATTCTTCATCCTATGTGGATGAAACCTTACAGTCATGCTGAACATTTGACTCTGCACAGCTGATATGCTGAAATGCTACAGACACTGCGCCACCTACTGGCCAGAGGACCTGTCTTTTGTTTAGGGGCCTTAAACAATTTCCCTCTGGGATTACTAAAGTACCTAAAATAAAAAAAAAATGTAAAAAAATTTCCCAGAATGCGTAATTTAATCCAAGTCTTCAAAATGGTGGAACAAACATTTCACACATTTCATTTCAGATCCTTTATTGTTCTGGAAAGAAAACCAAAACAAAGTCCTGACGTCCCATTACAAATATCATGGCAGCTGTTCATCCCTCTCCTGACGGTTCTCTTCCACCTCCAGCTTGTCCACACTTTCCGAGCTTTCCGAGCACATGTGACACGCGTGGTAGATAGGTCGCTAATTCCAGACAGCTATAGCGCACAGTAGTCTTTTATTCATTTACATTTCAGTTTCAGCTGCTGACACATGAAGATCAGAGGGCACACATGGCTCGTTGGTCTAGGGGTATGATTCTCGCTTAGGGTGCGAGAGGTCCCGGGTTCAAATCCCGGACGAGCCCTGATGTTTAACTGTATTCCTTGTAGTTGACTCTTTTCAGTTCCTCTCTAACTACCACACAGCTTTACAAAGCTAACAAAGTTCTATTCAGACTCATCCCAATCCAGAGCAGTTGTTCCACAGTAACACCTGCAGGAGGACGTCATCACCCAGTATGTGACCTGCACTGTGAGCTGTAAGGTCTTATACAGACAGGTGTGTGTCTGTTCTCATCAAGTCCAATCAGTATCATCAAAGACAGCTGGACTCAGATGAAGGTGTAGAACCATCTGAAGGACGATCAGAAGAAATGGACGCACCTGAGTTCAATATATGAGAGTCACAGCAAAGGCTCTGATACTTAGGACCATGTCATATTTCACTTTGTCTTTTTAATACATCTGCAAACATGTCAACAACTCTGTGTGTTTCTGTCAGTATGGGGAGCTGTGTGGACATTAATGAGGAAAAATGAACTTCAATGATTTTAGCAAATGGCTGCAATATAACAAAGTGAAACATTTAAGGGGGTCTGAATACTTCCTGCACCCACTGTACACATAACAAATGAATGTGACTGAAACAACAGCTCTGTGTGTAATATAAATATACAAACTAATGTGATTTGATCAGAACATTTTAAAAGACAGTGATGATCTGTTCTTATTGTCTAAACAGGAACAGTTGAAGCTCAGCTTGCAGCCCCTGTATCTCAGGCTTCTCAGCTTCTCTTCAGATGTTTGGACGTTTCTGCTGGAACCTCTCATTTAATGACTCACATTTAGAACTTCTGACTTTATGTGGAGGAGGGATTGATTTTGGAATGAGGAGGCTGCAGCCTGCGATTCCACCACTAGATGTAAGCATTGCACAGCATTGGTGGTTCAGTTCAGATTGAGAGAATGCAAAGAGTGTGCAAAGCTGTCATCAAAGCAAAAGCTGGCTGCTTGGAAGAATGTCAAACATCAAACATATTCTGCTTGGTTTAACACTGTTTGTTCACTGCGTCATTCCACATGTGTTCCTTCATAGCTCTGATGTCTTCCGGATGAATCTACAATGTAGAAAGTCATAAAAACAAAGACAAACCACTGAGTGACTTTTGACTGGTACATTTAAAATGTCATCATATGTCCAAACCAGCAGGGGGAGCACTGATCATAAACTCTCTGTCTCACATGTTATTGTCATGTGTTTTTTTGGACGATGATGCTGACTGTTGTTTTCTTGCTTCTTTCTGTAAACAGCTTGTAAACAGCAGCTTCCCTGAGGGGAAACTCAGCTAATAAATGATGCTGTAACCTCTGGGACCTGATCTGCTGGGTGGGAGTCCACTACATCAGTGGTCCCCAACCACCGGGCCGGGGACCGGTACCGGTCCGCGGGTCATTTGGAACCAGGCCGCACAGAAAGACTGAGCAAAACATATATTATTCATTATCTGAGTCTGAAAGCTGTTTCATTTATAAATCGATCAGATTCATCCGCCTGTGCCTTTAAGCACCTGTCCAGACGCTTGTCTCGGTCACGGGATACGGCACCCCAAAATTAAGCCCACAAGCTAGCACAAATGAATAAAAAACAAACGTCTTTGGAGAGCTTCTTCGGAAAGGGGAAAAGGCCTAACGAGGAGACAGGAGAAGAGGAGCCTACCCCTTCAAAGAAAAAGAAACCCGCATTTAAAAGACTATATCAGGAGTCCTATTTAAAATACGGATTTATTGCAACAGGTGATTCTCACACACCAAGTCCGCTCTGAGTGATGTGGCGACAGACTCGCAAATGAGGCAACGAAGCCTTCAAAACTGCGAGACCGAGCACCCTGCATTAAAAGACAAGCCATGGAAGAAAACATGAACAAGAACGACTGAAGCAATTAATGACGGCCAAAACTAAATTACGGAGTGGACTGGACATAAGAAACACACGGGTGTCATGTCTCCCATTATCCCTAGATGGGACCGCCTCATTGCTGAGAAAGCTCAAAGGCTCCCACTAATTAAGCATAAGAGTAAGTTGTCTCTTTATGCACTTTTTTTTCTGTGCCGGTCCGTGAAAGTATTGTTTTACATGATACCGGTCCGTGGTGCAAAAAAGGTTGGGGACCGCTGCACTACATCATCCATCCATCCTCATCCATCCAGCTACACCCTCCCTCATAAAACGCAGGCTGGAGGATGCGGGCATCGATCCCGCTACCTCTCGCTTGCGCTTACTGCATCGCGCTAGTCGAGCCAAAGTAAGCCCAAAGTAAGCCCACATTAGCCAATCACGTTCCTTTCCCTGGGCTTACTTTTGACCAATCACGTTCCTTTCCCTGGGCTTACTTTTGACCAACCAATCGCGTTCCTTCACTGTGGCTTACTGACCCTTCCTCGTGAAAACGGTAAGATGAAGTTTACTTCACCTTATTTAATTTACTATAAATCAGCCATTGTCTGTTCAGATACAGTCTGTATCTTAAGAAAACAAAACAGGCAGACATAGCGATATAGCGATTGGATATTATATAGCACACGTTTTCTTCTAAACCTAAGTGGCTGTTAGCTGTATACGCCAGGGATGTTCTGGGGCGACTGCATGAGGTCAAGGCCAAAATTACATCTGTCTTTGGGTCTGTGCTCAAGATTGACTCCACTAAAAAGGTATCACAGCATTTTACCTATACAGAATGTTGGCCAGATATAAATATGTTTGCGTGCATAATGAACACTCTGTTTGACCTTTTCCAAATAGGTCACAAAGAAACTCGCTGGGGCTGCTTCAGGGACAGCTGCTTGGTGCACAAATGTGGGAAATGAACACGGCCAAGTCCTTGTCTCTGTGCTCACAGCTGCCGAGGGACATGGATTGGATGCCATGGCAGCTGGCCTGATGAAGCGCTATCGGGAGGCAGGACAGATGCCCCCAAAAGTGATGTATGTGGACAGAGACTGCTGCAGTCAGCATGGCCAGTCTCGTGTTAAGGCCATGTTTTCAGAGTGGGATGACCTCGAAGTGCGCCTTGACATCTGGCATTTTATGCGCCGATTTGCTGCAGGTGTCACAACAGAGGCTCATCCACTCTATGGAGTCTTCATGGCACGTCTGTCCACGTGCATCTTTGAATGGGATCCAGAGGATGTCGCTGCTCTTCGCCGTGCAAAGGAGGGGGAGCTAGCAGCAAAGAAGACCGGCCACCTCTCAGAAAAGGCACTCAGTGCTCGCATTACCCGGAGGGAGTTGGCACTGCACTGCCGCAGGAGGACCAGAGGGATGGAGGAGACCACCAGCCTGATTGGATCACTGATTGATCACTTTGACAGTGTGGATGGGAAGGACACTCTGGGAGTTCCTCTACTGGACCATGATCGGATCCAGCAAATATGGAAAGAACAGCAGAAACATGTACTGTGTATCCAAGACCCAGAGAACTTCCCACTCTACATTAAGAAGGGGACACTGAAGAAAGGTGGTGTGGAGCTGTGCTGCTACAGGTGTGCCCGTGGCTCTACCTCCCTGGAGTCTTTCCACCTCCACTTGAACCGCTTCATCCCAGGTATCCCATATGGATTACAGTGTCTCTTTAAGTATTATAAGCACTGTAACTGTTTCCATTACTTTAAAGTAATGTCACATTCTACAGTAATATTACAGTCCTTTTCTGATGTCAGAACAGATCTTATCTCACAAGAAACTAATTTAATTACTTTTCCTCATTAATTCTGGTTATAATGATGATTTTTCATGTATTTACATAACTCTATTGCATGTAACCTCATAGTACCTCAAATGTAGCACATATCTTGCGCGTGTGTGACCCTTTTTTTCTATTTTATTTAACCTTTAGGAACCAGTGCCAGTGATGCACATTTTCAGGCCTATCTCCTTGAAGGCTTGATGCGATGGAATGAAGATCGGATGGAAGAGGCTGTAAAAGGAGCCTCTTCCATCCGATCATATGGCAGTGCCCTGCGAGAGGCTGTGGACCAGCTCAGCCGAGTTGTGTTTGGGAAGCCCTGGGATGAGCGCTACCGCCCTCCTGGAGTATACACAGGCAAGAAATACTCATTTAACACTAATATAAATAATTTATTCATCAATCCACATTTTTGTATTTTGAAACATTATCTGTATAACCTTTTATGTTCTGGACAAAATATTAAGAACACTTTCTTTTTTGTTTTTTTCTTGTAGGTGAATTGCTGGGGGTGGAGTATCTGTACAGCCAGACAGGCAAAACATTGACTCCAGTGCTCCAGAACCCTGAAGAGGAGGACAGGTTGGTGGAGCAAATAAATGACGAGGACCTGCAAGATGAGGGATTTCAGGAGGAGATCATGGAGGACATCACAGTATCAGTGCTCTGTGAGGATGACCCCTGCCATGATCTTCAAAAGAGCCCCCCATCTTTGACAACCAGTCCTCAGGCCTCTGCTCCACCCCACCCATCCACGTCCAGTGATGGAGAAGGACAGCATCCTGCCTCTGCCTCCTTAGTGCTGTCACAGCCGTCTGACATCTCTCAGGCTGCACTGGATCCTGGAAGCAGTCCATCCAACGAGCCTCAGGTAAGACATTTTAATGGCCTTTTAACTTTTGGTCAGCTTTTATTGCACATATATTAACATTAATCTGCATTTACTAGGGAGCAGTTATTGGCCCTGATGGTGTCACTGGGTGGGACAAGGTCCAGGAACTGGCTGGTTACCTTGTGGGTCTTCGTGAGGCTTCTTACCTCACTGAGCTGCAGGTGACAGAGGCCTTCCGGCTGTGGGCAGCGCTCCCTGATGGTGACAAACAACGGGTTAACTACCAGCCTCGACATCAGCCTCGACTGACACACGGCCGCTTTAAGGCACCAAAGCGATCTGGAGTCACCCCGGGTGTGGAGAGTGTAAAACGGTGTTTGATTGGCCATCCTGGGGGGCCAGCTCAGTGGCCTAGTACCAGCCGCTTAGTTGAGGCCATATGTGTAAAGCTGTGTGCTTTACACAGGTCAACAACCAAAAAGGCTGGAGTGAGCAACCCCAGGTGGTCTAAAATCCTCACCGATTACCACCACATCCGAGATTTGGTGCTTAACAGCACCAGGCTGATGGAGGAAACCACGATCCAGCTCTTTGAGCTAAACCAGCGGACACTCATTCAGTGGTAGGCAGGGTACACTATTTGCCTCAAATGAAGTAAATACTTCTAAACACATATAATACAAATGATGTATTTTCAGGTTTCAACGGCGGCAGAAGAATCAGGAATTGAGTGTCCTTAATCAGGGACCGGCTCCATCTGCCTCAATTCCTGTGGCTCAAACCCGGCTTACTGCTCCGAGGGAACCACTGGATGAAGCACCAGTCACGTCAGGCCCAAGACACGCATTTGTACTTCCACCAAATCAGGAAGGACAGGCTCCTCCTCTGCGGCCTGGTCGCCGGCGCATCAGGGAGCGCCCCATCACACCTGCGCCCACAGTACCTGGTCCCACAGCATCAGAAACTGCACAGCCTGTTTCAGCAGCTGGGTTAGGCATGTTAGTTCTGAACCCAAACATGACTGTGCCAGTGGTGATGGCAGCTTCTGGTACTGCAGCATCCGGTGCAGGCGCAGCCCCGCTTCTTCCTGCGTCTGCTGCTCCTCTTCCTACTGTGTCCCGTTTCACTCAGAGGAACAGGCGGCGGCGGGCTCTGGAGGAGGAGAGTGGAGTCCAAAAAAGGAAGTATGTGAGAAGGGTTACCTTCAACACATGCAGCAAATGTGGGCATCCTAAAACAGCAGAGTTTGGCCACAGTAGATATGGTAATGCCACATTTTGCTCGCGTTCATCCAGTGGAATGTCTCTGGATGAGTGGCTGCGCCAGCAAAAACATCCACAGTAAACACTGTATGTTTGGCCTGTATATATTGTATATAAGCAATTTTCTTATGTTTAAATCAACAAGCCTGTCTGTCTTTATGCAGTGCTGTTGAATGTTATTGTATAATTGTACATTGTGTAATATTTTACCTAATATTTGACCTGTATATGTTGTATATATTTTCACATGGGTGAATGGGCTGAATAGTATTTTATAGTCCTGTATGCAGTGTGTGTGTGTGTGTATTCACTTGTATTTGTTTTATATTTGTTCTGATAAATCATATAAACATTTAAGATTCACTCTGATCTTTATCAAAGAAGCTCCCACACAAAAACACGTTTGAATGCTCATTGTTCATATTATTAAACCATAAACAGGTAAACATCACAAGTCATTGGACGGGGCATATCATGTTAAAGCCAAAGTAAACACTAAATAAACTAAAAAACATCTGTTGATATTGTAATATATTTAAACATATCTAAACTAAGCTAAATCAATCATTAATTATTTTACGCACGTTGTGGGTTTTAAACATTCCAACAACTCTATACATTGTCGCACAGCTGACGGCACAGACTACGGGTTCGAGTCCAGCCCATAGCAGATGATTTGTTTCATATTTCACTTAAACTCCTTTATAATGAACAGGAATATTGCCTCAATACCGCTACACGAGACGTTTGTCCGCGCACAGCGGGGCTCCACATTTTTCTCAACTTTTTCCCTTGCGTGCGACAGCGAGAAAATCGGACCCCTTCTTTTGCGCAGCGAGCGCTCTACCATTTGAGCTAATCCCCCTTGTATAAAGGGTCAATTGCAAGTCAATCAGGACTCACTGCACTACATGAAGTGTACTAGTGAAGTATTGGAAGCATCAGACTTTTGATCTGAGGGTCCAGGGTTCAAGTCCCTGTTTGGGCGGAACACTTTGTACTCCCTCTTGCTTGTACTCCCCTTCCCTCTCTGTTAATGTGCAAAAGTGGTGATCCCGGTGGGCAGAAATTCCCTGTAGTATACACGGCGCTACAGTGGCTCGAACCTCACGTGAAACACCGGGAAACATCAACCAACTTGGACCTGGATACACTAGACGAGGTAAGCGTTACTTTTAAACATGTGTGTGATGTAAAATTAATATCAGTTGTGTGTCTTGGGTTGTAACACCGGTGTTATTAATTTGCTTCTCAGCAATCTGTAGCGGACCCGGAAGAGGGGGGATCATGCACCACAGATGTATGCAGCATAGCAGAGCTGGAGTACACAGTACTGGATGCTGCGCCGCCTGTGGCATCCACTCCGCTGCATGGGCGCACAGTTCCTCTGCCCGCAACTCCACCATCTCCACGGCGAACAGGGAGGTAGCGAATGCGAGGCAATCAGACATGTCTGGATTTCGAAGGTGCTCTTGCAATCCTTGACAAACGAAGGGCAGAACGGGAAGAATTGATGCAGGCAGGACGGAGGGACGCCGTACAGCAGCTGATGGACCCCTGTGCAAGATATATGCTTCATGTTACCGATTTCATGAGGGCACTACCACCACAGGCGCTCAGAAACTTCAAGTGGCAGTTGCAGAACCTCATGCACAAGACTGAGCATGAGGTCGAACAAGGCAATCTTGAAGGTTATTCAAGGTTATCTTGAATGTGTCCCTGTATACCCCCCCCCCTTTTTTTAATCAATAAAGCGTGTGTTTTCAGTACCAAAGTGCATCTTTGCATTTTATAAGACCATACTGGTTTCGCATGATGAGCAATACAAAAGAAAGGCAAGTAAAGGGTGATTTGTCACCAATAACTCCAGACAGCCATTCACACATATCAGATGGTGACTGTTATTACCATTCTATATACTCCTACATACCCGGGCACAAGCACTGAATCTTTGCTATTGTTACTTTTAATGTCGCATCTTCACAGCTCATCACCGGACAGTTTGAAATATTGCAGGCACATTGGAACGCAGTAGATGTGCAAATGCGGTCATAAAGGCAAGCACAAACACTGAATCTTTGCTATTGTTACTTTTAATGTCGCATCTTCACAGCTCATCACCGGACAGTTTGAAATATTGCAGGCACATTGGAACGCAGTAGATGTGCAAATGCGGTCATAAAGGCAAGCACAAACACTGAATCTTTGCTATTGTTACTTTTAATCGCGCATCTCATGCTGTTGCAGGCACCCTCTCTGTATAATGCCCTCTTGCCACGGCACAAGTCCTTGTGGGGTGTTAAAAAACTCAGTAAAGTCTTTCCTTATAGTTTGGGCAGCCCGGGATGCTCTGGCTCCTGACAGTCTCCCTGTGTCCTGGAGATTGCAGTCTGCTTCCACCTGTCTCCTCCACTCTCCCCGCAGCATCCCCCCATTAGCAGAAGTCGAGTCGGCAAAGTTTTCCGGGAGGTATCTCACTGCTGGATCATTTGCTGCGTCTGTGCAGGAAAGGTAGTTGTGGAGGGCAATACTGGCCTTGACAATATCCACGGCCTTATCAGGCCTGCATTCCATCGGCCGACCAAGAATTCGCCATCTTGCTGTAAGGATGCCAAATGCGTTTTCAATAACTCGCCGGGCACGGCAGTGGCGGTAATTGTAGATCCGCTCCTTCATCGTGAGGTTGCGATCTAAACAGATACACAAAAATTATTACTATTATTATTGTTTACCGTCACTATCAAGTTTCATTTACTGCATACAGAGACACTTACCTGGAAATGGACGCGAGAGGTTCACAAGCAGGGGGAATGCAGCATCTCCCACAAACACATGTGGAGTCTTGATGGTCGTGCCGGGAAGACAAGCAGGTGGTGGTAAAGGAAGCTGGCCATTCTTGAGAGCGGACCCAAAGTTGCTCTTATCAAAAACTCCTCCATCGCTCTCTTTGCCATAGGCACCCACGTCGACCATGGTAAATCTATGTCGCGCGTCACACACAGCCAACAAAACAATGGAGTGCTGACCTTTGTAATTAAAGTAGTCACTTCCTGCTCTTGGAGGTGCTTTGATTTTCACATGTTTTCCATCTATAGCCCCAACACAATTTGGAAAATTCCACAGCCTCCAAAAGTCCACAGCTATGTCGGCCATCTGTGTCGGTGATGGAAAGGCCACAAACTCGTTGTGCAGGGCAAGCCAGATGGCCTTGGACACTTCGGAAACAATATTACAAACTGTTGTCAGTCCCAATTTGTAGCTGGCGACACTGGCCTGTGAGCTCCCAGAAGCTAATATGCGCAGTGTGACTGCCAATCTCTCCTGGATAGAGATGGGAATGCTGTGTGTGGGTGCATGCTGGATGAACGGCGTGATCCGACGGACAAGGTCGTCAAAACGTCCGGCCGACATCCTGAAATAGCTAAAGTGCCTCTTGTCATCCATCTGCCGCATCTGTTGCACCAGGACTCTGTACTCTCCCTGCTCGACTCTTGTTGCATTGAGTGGCCGGACGTGCCACCTACGTTGCCTTTTTCTCGCAAACTCCGTGCATAGCAGCAACAACTCCTCTTCTTCTTCATCCTCTTTATGCATGTTCGTCTCCTCGTCCATCTGCATTAACAAAGCTGCAAAATCCATAATGTCAACTGCTGTACCTTCCTCTGTTCCTCTGTTCGCAAACACTGGAGGTGGGCTGTGTGTGATGTTGTTCCTGTTTGGTGTCTGGTGACGTGCGCTGCAGTGGGCGGGCCGTATGAGGAGTTCTGCAGACACACGTCTCGCGGAGTATGGTACCTCAGTGCGGAAAAGACTTTTTTTTTTGTGTCTCTTACCACCCGTGGAGTGCGCTCTCCGCCCTTTGTCTCGCGGAGTATGGATCCAGCTTTACTGTCCAAACTGTCTTAAGTTGGAATGTTTATGACACCATCAACTGATGATGCTGTGTCAGGACGTTGACCTTAAAAACTGAAACGACGAGGATGGGATTCGAACCCACGCGTGCAGAGCACAATGGATTAGCAGTCCATCGCCTTAACCACTCGGCCACCTCGTCTGTCTTATTAACATGTGTTCACGGCTTCGAGCGAAAATACGCTGCAAAACTTGAACAAGGTCACAGCTTTTGCCTTAAACATAAGCATCTTGACAAACTTTGACAAACATTGAAGGCCAGTTTTTGGAGTAGTTGTTTGGTTTCTCCATTGTACAGATCAGAGCATGCCTCACTGCACTGGACTGCATATATCCAGGGGTGGACTGCATGTGTCCAGGGGTGGACTGCAAATATCCCGGGGAAGCACTGCATATATCCAAGGGTGGCAGTAACTGATTACAAATACTCAAGTTACTGTAATTAAGTAGTTTTTCTGGGTACTTGTACTTTATTTTTAAGCCAGTACTTTTACTTGTACTTAAGCACAAATGTAACAAAATAATGTACTTCGCTATTTTTAACATCACAATTTGTTACTGAGTACACTTATTATTTTGAATAATGACCGGCCTTTTCTTAACCAATAAAGATACCAGTTACAAACTGACCAACATGGCCGACATTTGACTGACTGACAGACAGTCCGTCCTATGACAGCCAGGTGCACAGTCACTGAAGGGGACATCTGATTGGACCCTTGGACCTGATATAAAAACCGTGTGGCGCGAACGATGGTCAGACCCTCCTTCATCAGCTTATGAGAGGTAAGACGCGGTTTGCTCCTCCTGCTCGTTGTTAGCTTCCTAGCTTAACATGTTCATGCTGATAATGTTGCTACATGTTTAAAAACGTGTCATACATTGGTGTTATTGTGCAGTGTGGAGATAATGTGGATGTGCTGTGTGTATTTGTCCAATAACCTGCTCTGCTGTGAGTCTAATGGTTGGCCTGTTTAACATGTGCTGCTGTTTCAAATGTGCTGAGCTCTGTTGATGGAATGTTCTGGAAGAAATGTCTCTTAAAGCTCTTCTCATGGTGCTGGCTGCTTTTTGGAGGTTATGGTGTGTTTTACAAACGGTCTGTGCCGTGCTGGTTTGGTACAGACAGGCGTGGCTGCTAGCTTGAGGCTGTTAGCCTGCGGCTGCTAGTACTGTGGCTTATGGTAATCAGGTGCTAAATGGAGCAGGGCTCATTCATTTTAACAGTGAACTGAGAATATAAGCATTGCTTAATATTGCTGAAGCTCTGTAATGATGTGGCAGTTTTGTTAGGGACATAAAAATCTTCTGGATCCTTTCATTCATCTTCCCCGGTTCTTTGATTAAGAAGAAGTTGACAATATCTGGTCTCAAAATTACAATTTATTCTAACAGTAAAGAAGCAAATTCTGGGTCACACAAACAGAGATCTCTGTGGTTGCCTGGCCTCACAGCCAGAGAACAATATGCCATTCTTGTAAACACCTTTTATCCTATCTTGAGATCCCATAAAATCATGTCCTTCCCTAACTCTTCACCAATGGGGTCAGCTGAACTGATATTTAGTTTACCTTATTTGGTAATGGTTACACCTTAGAGTCAGGAGAAAACAGAAAGAAATAGCAGGGGGTCCCCTTTTGTCAGTCGTAAACCTAAGTTGAAGATAAGTTCTCCACGAGAATGATCACTGTCCCATACGAGTGACTTTATGACGCCCCATAAAAGCTTACACCTCTTCCCCCATGTAAGCTCACTTTAAGTCCTAACATCTCATAAGCTGTGGGTCAAATCTGAGAGTGACCAGGAAACCAAACTCACAGGAAGGTGGGTCGTAAAATGGGGTCATAGGGGATGAACACATTACTTCAATCAAGATCTAGATTTACAACCTTAGCTTGATATCAACCAGAGCTGTCTCCAAAGAGCAGACAACAGCTAACAAAGGAAATGAATTACAAAAGTCTATGAGAAGTAGGGAAATTACACACTTCTCAATACATTCAGTGTACCTGTCTTCCTTTGATCTTCTGTAAAACTTACTTAACACATAAGTACTTATAAAACACATTACAGTAATATGCATACAGAAATGAAAACTTCATGTTAGGGACACACTTCTGGATATGTGGACCCACACCACATAATAACATCATGCAAAATAAAATCTTTCACCTAACAATTCCCCCTTTTGAGCTCATTTAAGAGCTCACAACAAAGCTTCCTCTTCCTCATCTCCCGACTCAGGCACCTCTGCTACCAACAAAGGCATGACATACACCTATATCTTTCTTCTCAATAGCTAATGCAATTAACCTAGTACCTAAACAGTGCACAAAAAGAATACAACAACAACCACCATATGTAGTTAAAATACCCAAGAATGCTGCAAAAGAAGTGATTAATGACAATACCATACATATAGAATCAACAACAACCAACAACAACAATTACAAACAATAGAATACAACTACCCAACACTCTCCACTTTCCCCAGAGTCCCATCTTGTCAGTCAAAGTCTTCCTGATAACAGGAACCAGAACCTCCGCTCCTGAAGCTTCAAACCTTCCTCTTATCAACTGCTCACTCGTGTCAGCTGTAATTCACCGTCTCGTCCTCTTCAACCAGTAGGGTAGACTACCTACTGGTCACATTCCTGCGTTCAGGGGATTATTCTGCCCCTTGTATTTTCTCCTTGTCCTGCTCCATCTGAATATCGGCCAGCATCTGCCCTGGCTCCAAGGCCGGGGTGCACTAGCTCCAATGATACCAGGGGCCTCCTTTCCCTTTCAGCCGCTCCGCATGGGAGGTGCGCTCCACCACCTGGTAAGGGCCTGTCCACCTAGGCTCCGACCACTTCTTCTTTATCACCTTCATGAGGACCCCCTCAGTGTGTGACATGTCCTCATCTGGTCTCTCAGTTTCTCCTTTCACCTGTGATATACATACTCACACCAAAGCTTAAAATTCATTCCAAGAGGCTGTCAGCCTGTAAAAAACTCATATTATGTGAATTATGTGGCGTTATTCACTGAACATCATATACACGTTAATACAATAAAAACACTTGAACCCATATAAATTTGGTCTGTGCACAGATTTTAGCCAATTTTTGTTTCTAATTTTGGTTCATCCTTTCCACTTTTCCCTGTGACTGTGGGTGATATACTACACCATACCTGTGTCTTAGGCCCAAAGCCTGCTCCACCTTTTCTAGGTCTGCACTCTTGAAGTGAAACCCATTATCAGATAAAACACTTTTTCTCTTCAACACACACCTTTTTTCTCTTCAGGCCACACTTCTGGCCACCATATAAACAAATCTACTGCCATCAGGAGGTACTGACATTCCTGGTGTTTCTCTATCATGTCTGTATAATCAATAACTATTTCCTGTCCATGTACAACTGGGAGTGGAAAACTTCCCATGTCTGACTTCACTATGTGTTTGGAATTATACTCATACATATTTTACACTCTTTTACTCAATTCTTGGTCGATCCCTGCCATACATGGATGCCACCAATGTGTCAAATTCCTCAACATTTATTTCCCACAATCCAGGCCCATGCACCTCATTTAAGACGCTCTTCCTGAGCCGTGGTGGAAGCACTGGCTTCCCTTCTGGGGAATACATCACATACATCTTGATTCTATCTCTTGACTCTGCCCCCTCTACACCCGGACCATCTTCTCCTGGGAGAGGCTAAAGACCTGTCTTTATGTGATTTTTGTAAGATTACGTTTCCAAAAGTTCTCTCAACCTCCTTTATCTAAGTGATGTCAGAGTGAACGCTTGGGAGGTGACATATGCTACTAACCTGTGTGTTATCAGCAGTATCAACAGATAACCCATCACTATGAGCTATTATCTGCACCATTTTAATCATTCCTGCTGCATGTCTGGTGCATCCTAGTCCAACCAAGTTAAAACTCAGATTGACACCTGTCTATTACCCCCCCTTTTTTTCTGAAACAGAACACCATGCACATCTTCATCTGTTTCAGAAACATCAAGTAAAATAAACTAAGTAGTCTAGGAGGGCTAAGCCAACAGCACATGCCAGAGACTCCTTCAAGTCAATAAATGACTGCTCTGCTACCTGTAATTACATATATATTATATGGATACTAGAAGAGCCAGATCAGTGTGGAAGTTGAGACTCCAAAAGAGACGAGTACAGTGACACAAAAACTTACATCTAAAAATGAAACTCCAGAGCCTTATTAGCAGTCATTTGCCTGCTATACCATCTGTCTATCTGTCTGTGTTAAAAAAAAAAAAACAAAACATGGAATCATCTACTGTGTGAATGGTAATCTAATACACTTTAAGGATGAAGAATGCTGAACACCTATCCGCTGTGATAGCCGCCTATCAGAAGTAGCTTTACATGTCTTAAACATGGAGCCTAATTCTATAGCTTGATGTTTTGGATGAATGGCTAATGAAAACACGTGGCACACATTTTGAGCCACTTAAACTATTCTGGTGTAAACTATACATCAGCTACTACTCATTCCTCAGCCACAAACAACTTATCAACTTTTATGGCCCAACTTTGCCCTTCTAAGTAAGACGTGAATCTCTCCTGATAAAAAAGATCCTCATCTCTATCATAGAAAAGGGTAACATGGAGAGGGTCAGCGGGCAAGCCATAAGGTCGGAGAGACATGATCCAGAACTTCCACAGGTGAAACAGACTCAAGAGGTTTCTCCTTTGTGAGAGGTTTAGGCAATCGTTCTGCCCAGTAGATGTCTGCACACGTCATCTGATGAGTAAGTGGCATCATATGCCATTGTCCATACATTCCCACAGTTTTGGAACAGGCAATTGTTATTCCATTTGGAAAAGTTACTGTCAGTCCATCTGAAGAACACAAGATGGATGCACCAGTCTTGATCCGGAGATCCCTCCCCATCAGATTCACTGGTAATGAGACAGAATAAATAAAACAATGTCTGTGTTGCTGGCCTGCTAACTCAGTCTTCACATGATCTGTAAATGCCAGATGTTGAATTTCCCTGGAGAAGCCAGCCAACAGAATGGTGTGTGACAATGTAGTTGATGATAGAAGATGTCTTCAAGTGGAGTATGTTGCCCCAGTAACAACCAGGAAAGGCAGATCAGAATTATTGACCTGCACCTGCAGTGTGGGTTCTGCCAACACGCCCACACTTAGGCCTCTCTGTGCTGACCTTCATACTGAGTAAGGTCCCTCACCACCCCATGGCTGAGAGGGGTAGTGTCCTGGTGGTGGAGGTCCATGCTGCTGAGGACCTTGGCTTCCATTTCCCTGTGGTGGATACCAGGGCACCCCTATATGGATGGTGTAGGGGTTTCCTTCTGTACGGACAGTCTTTCTCCCAGTGACCAGGTTTTCCACAATAAAAGCAGTCACCCCCACTCATACCGCTGTATCCGCCCCTTCCATGCCCCCCTCCCCTTCGGCCACCCTGTCCCCTCCAGTTTCCTCCTCTATGATTCTGGCCCCACCCTCCACGATAAGGAGGTTGGGGGACCCAAAGTGGGGTCAGATAAAGGTCAGAGTTACCCGCAAATGGGGGCTGTGGCTGAGGAGCGGGCTGAGGTTGCGCTACCATCTGAACTGCTGGGGTATCTTTCTTACTCTTTCTCTGGTCAGTGGCGTCTTTACGAGCCTGCCCCACTTGTAATTTTAGTAACTGAACATGAAGCCCTTTTATATCAGCATTTTCTTGGTCTGTTTTTGTTTTGTGTCGTTCCATGTGATGTGTAACATGTCGCTCCCACACATTGGAAACACTTCCAGGGAGATCTGGGTTATTATTTAAAGCTTGTTGGACTGAGACTGGGAGGCCCTCCTCTACTGCCTTTCTAAACCACTGCTGTTGGACACTCTGCTGAGTGGGATTCATACCTGTTTTCCTTGTCCAATCCTCTCTACACTTCACCAAATGATCCCTAGGGGACACTGCTGGGTCCCATGTGTACTTAGGAGGACCTGTGGATACTGGCAATGGAAACAGATCACGCATAGCAAAACCTATACAGGTACTATATGTAGTAAATCTTTCATCATCACCACGCCCCATTGTACCTGACTGTGTCTCTATCTCATGGAGCTCACTACGTGACATCATCCTGGAGGCAACAGCCCTGAAATCTCCTAAAGCTAATGTCTGGCCAGCTGTCATTTCAGCCAACTTGTCCATCCACAAACCTCCACCCTCTCTAGGGGGTGGCATTTTCTCCACCAGGGAGTTTACATCTCCTACTGAATATGACTTATAGCACAGAAATGAGCCTGCCTGCACTAATGGAAACTGGAACGCTGATTCAGTCGGTTTAGTTGGTTTATCTTGCTGTGCGTGAGACCTAAGTGTCATAGTATGTCGCCATGGCAGATCAGACTCACTCATCTGGCGTTGCAATTCTACTATGCTTTGACCTATCTGTTGCAGCAGATCAGTTATGTTGGTACAGCTAGAATCCTTTTCATTTTCTATCTCATCATTATCACCATCATCTGTATCTACCATCTCTCCTGCTACCTGAACAGTCACCACTACCTGCCTTCCTTTTCCTATTTTCCTTTTAGTGGATGAGGTCTGGGGCAGAGGGGTACACGATCCACAAGAAAGAGCTGGGGAGCTAGCCCTTGTGGTGTGTCCAAAATGTTGAGGTGTAATTGGTGTTGGGGGTCCTGCCTCCTGAAGACTTCTCCATGCAAATGCATCTTGAGGAAGGGGGGTGGATGAATGCTGCATATGTGAGGCCTGGGAGTTACGACAAGGCCTTTGGGCTGGGCCTAAAAGGGTTTGGCCTGTCTGTTTACCTGTTACTTGTACCCTCCCATCTGTGATATTTATTATAGGGTACATCCCAGGATCCACCTCCTGAGTTCCCTCGCTCTCCACTTCCTGTTTGATGTCTGTTCTGCTATCGGACTCCCTGCAGTCCTCATCAAGACAGCACAAATATGCCTGATACAAAGCTTGCCTCTTTCCTTCTGCTACTTGTGCTGCTTTCTTGAATTTATTTCTCTGGAATACTCCTGCTGTCTTACTCTGTGCTTCCAACTCATCTCGTTCCATCTTATATTTGTTCTCCGCTGTTACGATTACACTCTTCAGCGGCTTCCTATCATATCCCTTAACTTCCTGCTCAGTCACAGCTGCACACACCACTGCTTGCAGCTCAGCAGCTGCCTTCTGCTTGTTGTCCGGACCTGCATGTCCATGACAACGGCTTAACATCTTACTCATCTGTTCATCAATTGTCTTCCACTTAGACATAATTGCCACAAAATTCCTTCCTATGTACCTGCTATATTAAAATTTAACTTCCTATATGTCCCTTCTTCTATCTCTCACTGTGACTCTGACAACACAGTCACACTTTCACACATACATGTCACACATTCAACTTACAACAAACACTCTGTACAAACTCACTTCTCTGCCAGCGCAGAATCAGTTTCAAACACAACAATTCTCCGACAGCGCGGAGTACATAAAACAACCACGACAAGACAAGACAACAAATCACCGGTTTATCTTTTCCTTAACAATACAGCGCTTTCTCAATTTACCTAGGCCTATATTTGAAACTTACTGCCAATGTTTTAAAACATTTTAAACTTATTGCCAATCAATCGTTATTTTTGCCAATCCGCTTTTATTCTGGTTACGCCCAATCTTTACATCAAGTTTTTCACTTTTTCATTCATTTAACACACTTTGATTCTATTACTGCCAATCCATTCTTTCTTTTCAGGGGTCATCAAATTCCCTCGGGCTCTCAACCGAGCTTATCTATGCTCGCGTCCAAACATAGTCGGGGCTGCAAAACCCAATGACTTTCTTAAATTTTTTATGTGTTACTCTTTTTATTTTAATATTTTATTTTAATTTTTGAATAATTCTTCAATTATGTGGACTCACAATTTGCCTCATACAATTTTAACTTTAAAACACCATACCAGTCACAGTGACTACTTAATTTAGAGTGTCCAATATGCAGAATTTGATTAAACAGGTTTCTGCTTACCTTGTTTGTTGTTGGCTAGCCAGTAGTCACTCAGTCAGGCAGGATGTTGTTAGACCCTCACTTCTTCAAACCGGGCGGAAACACCAAATTGTTAGGGACATAAAAATCTTCTGGATCCTTTCATTCATCTTCCCCGGTTCTTTGATTAAGAAGAAGTTGACAATATCTGGTCTCAAAATTACAATTTATTCTAACAGTAAAGAAGCAAATTCTGGGTCACACAAACAGAGATCTCTGTGGTTGCCTGGCCTCACAGCCAGAGAACAATATGCCATTCTTGTAAACACCTTTTATCCTATCTTGAGATCCCATAAAATCATGTCCTTCCCTAACTCTTCACCAATGGGGTCAGCTGAACTGATATTTAGTTTACCTTATTTGGTAATGGTTACACCTTAGAGTCAGGAGAAAACAGAAAGAAATAGCAGGGGGTCCCCTTTTGTCAGTCGTAAACCTAAGTTGAAGATAAGTTCTCCACGAGAATGATCACTGTCCCATACGAGTGACTTTATGACGCCCCATAAAAGCTTACACCTCTTCCCCCATGTAAGCTCACTTTAAGTCCTAACATCTCATAAGCTGTGGGTCAAATCTGAGAGTGACCAGGAAACCAAACTCACAGGAAGGTGGGTCGTAAAATGGGGTCATAGGGGATGAACACATTACTTCAATCAAGATCTAGATTTACAACCTTAGCTTGATATCAACCAGAGCTGTCTCCAAAGAGCAGACAACAGCTAACAAAGGAAATGAATTACAAAAGTCTATGAGAAGTAGGGAAATTACACACTTCTCAATACATTCAGTGTACCTGTCTTCCTTTGATCTTCTGTAAAACTTACTTAACACATAAGTACTTATAAAACACATTACAGTAATATGCATACAGAAATGAAAACTTCATGTTAGGGACACACTTCTGGATATGTGGACCCACACCACATAATAACATCATGCAAAATAAAATCTTTCACCTAACAGTTTCATGCTGTCTTCTCTCTGCATATTGCTAATATTAAATTAAATTAATTAAACTTAACTACTTCAATAATTAATGATTTAAATTAATTAGTGTATTTTGCTGCATGTGAAAGGCTAACAGGGTCAGTGAGTCCTAATCATGTGTGGTTTCATATTAATGTGCTGCTTTGGTGCTATAATGCTCTCAATGAATGAAGTTGTGTGGGACAGTGTAAAAGCATCAGTGCAGCTGTGACTGGGTAAATGACTGTGGTCTGCCATGTTTGGTTACTGTGGTTAGTGCAGTGTGTTGTGACTGAAAGTGTAATAAGGAGAGGCCATAGATGATGAGTGCTGTGTTAAAGCACACTGTCATCACCTTGGTAGCATTAATATGTGGGACAGCCCTTTTACTAATTGACAGATGTAGTTCTTGTGTGTGTTGTGTGTTGTTCTGCTGCTTCTGATGCAAATGTGTGCTTCACTCTTTCATCACTGGCAGTTTATACGATTTAAATCAGGTTGACAGACTGGTGTTTATAGTAAGTGTGTAATGTGGCTGAGGGACAGACTAAAGCTGTGAGAATGCACCTGCTGCTTGTTCTTGGTTTGTGCTGACTTTGCCTCTATGCTGCTTCAGACTTGTTTTTGTGTTATGCTGTTCATTACATTAAGCAGTGAGGCTGTCTACAGAAGACGTGATCTGAACTTTGTCAGTCATGGCCTCTGGCAGCCATTTTGTCTTGTGCTCCCATGTCAGCCATTTTGTTTCTGTTAGGTGTTTATCAGGCTTACAAAGTGGCTGACAGATGACTGTGGATAATCAGCTGCCTCTTTGTAGTAGTAACATGGATGCTAATGTGTGGGTTAGCCTTTTTTAGCTCATTGACAAATGTGGTTGTAGATCGCAGGGACCTTTCTGTGTTTGTGGGTAATTACCAGAAGTCCTGGATTAGTAATGAACTTTAAATAACAAGTACAGCTCCCAGTCTGCTAACAGGGTCACTCACACACCATCAGTGTGACCTATATGCATCATGGTGATGGTTGTTTCTTGGCCTGTGTTTATTTTGCAGCCATGCTGATTCATATTTGTTACTTTTTGTATGCTATGCTGTTGTAAATTGAGCTGCCTGACACCTATGCACAGCACCGATGATCCTGAACTTGTATTAATCACATACTCAGCTGCTTGTGCTTCCATGTCAGCCATCTTGTTTCTGATAGAAGGTTTTCAGGCTTACAAAATGGCTGACAGATGTCTGTGGATAATCAGTCCCTCTTTACTTAGTAATATTGATGCTAGTGTGTGGGTTAGCCTATTTTTATTTATATTGATTGGCAAACTAGGAGCTGTACTATGTCAAAGATCTGACTAGGGGTGGGCGATATGGCAAAAATTTTATATCACGATTCTTTAATGATAAAATCACGATCTCGATTTTATCACGATTTGTTTTTACATTGACAATAATTTGCATGTTTCTGTGTAAATGACATCAGGTAGCCTACTCTGTCACCTCTCAAAAACTATCAGTAGATTTTAAAGGCAAACAACAACTGATAACGTGCACTCAGTATTAGTTTTCAATACACATGAAAATAACTTACAGAAAAAAATAAAGTTTTATTTCAGATAGGTTAAAAAGAAGACTAATGTAATTCTGTAAAGTATTAAGTAAGTAACTCTTAAAGTTCAATGTGATTTAGAACAAATGATCAAACTTTAATGGAATCATATCTAAGGACAAATGGAGCTGCTGCTGTCAGCTCTGTCCACCGTTTACTAGAGTCCTCATGGAGCCTCTTCATCAAATGCCTGCGTTATTGTTTTGGTGACGTCATTAGCTGTTGCCTCTGTCTGCATCTGATGCACACACACACACACAGGTGTAGAAGAGCTGCTGACGGCACAACAGCAGCGAACCTGAATATAACGAGCTGGTAATGTTCAGAGAGGTGGGCGCGTACGTGCTCGTAGCATTATAATACACGCGGCCCTTCCACTGCGACACACGTCGCGCGCACACACACACACAGGCTTAGAAGACGCGCCGCTGCTGCCGGCAGAAACAGCACCGAACATAAAGGTGGAGTTCGTTTTAGGGACCAGTTGCTCCGTTCTCTTTTCGTTTTCAGCCGTAGCTTCCTAACAAGGAGGCTGTCACTGGTTGGTCGTGTTCACATTAAGCGCACTGAGAGTTGGCCGAGTGAAAAAACTCATACGTCTGCGCGAACATAGAACTGCAATTAATAGAAGGTGCTCTATGGACGATAAAACGATCTGTCCGTTCTGGTAGATCGCCGATACGTTCAAATCCTTCACGATCATTTATCATCAAATCGCACAGCCCTAGATCAGACTGTGGTGTGGTTTTCTGTGTGATATAAGATTCTACATTCACCTCTTTGCTGCTGGGTGTTTTAGCCTGTCTGACAATATCAGCAGTGAATTCTGAGTGTGGCTGCTTTCATAGACAGACTGATTTTGGTCTTATACGTTTGTCATCATTAATGAAGCTGTGTGGGACAGTGTAATCAGTGCTGCTGAGATTGTGTATGTCATAGTGGGGTGTGCCATGTTTGACATGTGATTAGTACAGTGTGTGATAAGAGATCAGACTTGATGTGTGCTGTGTAAAGTGGATGGAGTCAGGTGTCATAATCTTACCTGCTTTATTTAATGTGTGGATTTGTGCCTTGTATGTGAATAGGTTGTCAGTGTGTTGATCTGAACTTCTGTCAGTCACTAGCTGTGTCTCATTTCAGGGTCTGCATCCTTCGGAGGACGCAGCCTACGCGGTCTCAGGAGGCCGCGTCCTCCGGAGGATCCTCAACCGTTGGTAAATGGGACGGTCTGGCCTTCAAAGCACTTCCTGATTGTGGCGCGACGTCATAAATTTTGCCCCGGGAAAAACAAAAGCAGCGACAGCGACACAACACGGACTACACAACAAACGGGACAACAGTGAGGATTTAGACATTTGGAATATTTTAATATATTTATTTGTTGTTGGAGGAAGAGGAGAGGCGGCTCCAGCGGCAGCAAAACCGGTGACGGCTCATTTTCTTCAGGCTGGGAGAGCGCAGTGGGGAGGTGACGGTAAGCTGCTGTTTAACCATATTATTGATCATAATTAATATACCAGTTACTGAGCAAACGCTAGATATATAACCAGTAGATACACAAATATGATTAAATGTAATTTATATTTTATTCAATTGTAAGACTTGATACAGGGTCTGTTTGTAATTTTAATACTTTAAATTAAATAGCTACATGTGTAAGAACCCTGCAAATAACCCTGAAAGCACTGCTTTAATGTGTCATTAAGCATCAGGTCTGTCACTGCACCAGAGAATTACTGCTGGGTGGAGGAGAGTGGGGCTCCCTGCAGGACCAGCTGTCTGTCCTGGAGGAGGTGTACTGACCATCATCACCTTTGGAGGGTGAGGATACATATTTTATAGCTTTTCATATTTTAAGCTGCTTGGAAACCGCTCTGTGGAAGTTATTATTTTTATTTTTGCCCTTTTTAAAAACATCTTTAGTAACATGGCAGCCGCCGATCGTCAGCTCTGCAAACCCTGATGGACGATGTGGTGGACAGAGGAGACAGGCACCCCCCTCCCCCAGGCACCCCCCACGCACAGCCAGAGGACTCCAAGGTCTTCACCGTGGCATCATCCAGTCCAGCAGCACCAAGGACTCCTGCTCAGCCAAACATTTATATATATGTTCTTTGTGAATAGTATTTTCTGCTGATCTTTATAAATAATAAACTGTACATTTTCATAATGCCCACTGGTAAATAGTTAGAAATGTTCAAACTGTGTCTTTGTAAATATTGTACATAACAGAACAATAAATGATTTACTGTGGTCACTGAGAAGTTGTTCAAAAGTTTACTTCAATTATAAATAGGTAATGAAACACATGATGTAACAAGGTTAGAAGAGTTTAAGAACACAGAGACAAGAACGATTTAATATACAATTTAATAAGTAACATTTAAATAACACAGAACATAAAATCACTGCTGTCCAACATCCTCTGTATGAGCTGAGGTCTGTCTGTTCTTTCTCTGCTCTCCCTCCCTCTCTCTCTCTCTCTCCCCCTCTCTCTCTCCCTCTCCCTCCCTCTCCAGCCTCACGTCCTCCGTTATCAATTGTCAGGTTTCTTCTGTTTCCCTCTGCTCCTCCTACAACAAAATGACAACAGGCAGAATGACCGTTTGATATAATAACGATAATATTGCTCCTCACGTGAACTATACTTTATACTATACAACAGTCCAGAAACAACATTCAATCAAAACGTTTAGTTTACAGCGCCTCGTATCAACAGGACGTCATGTTTGTAAATATAAAACTCATTTTTTTAATGCCGCTATCACTACTAGCATTTTAAAACTCTCCAACTACTGCTCTTTACTTACATTTAAATGTGAATTCGGCACTCCTGCCGGTGCTGCTCGCTTGGTCCGTCATTGTACTATTGGACAAAAAGTAGGCCCGCAAAGCATTGTGGGATATTTAAGGCCACGAAGGATGGTAGCGATGCGTCCTCCAAATTCAGGCAAAAGGAGGACGCATTTGGAGGACCCTTCGACTTTTGGCGAATTGGGACAGCCTTCACGCAGCTTTGTGACGTAAGCGGCCTTAAAATGCGCACTCCGAAGGATGCAGACCCTGAAATGAGACACAGCTACTGACTCTTCTTTTGGCATCCATTTTGTGTTCTTCCATGGCAGCCATTTTGAGCCTGTGTTAGAAGGTTTTAAGGCTCAAAATGGCTGAGTGACAGTGTCTGGATCATGGCTGTTTCATGCTGTTATGTTGTAATTAACCTTAATGAAACAGTGTTAATGCAACAGAGAACCTTCATTTCTGTAAGGCTGTGTGTATCATGAGCTTTGTCTCTCCCTCAATGACATGATGAAGCTACTGTGTCACATCCTGTCATTACAACTACAGCTGCACCAGTTGATTAATGTGATTTAATAGTATGTGAAGCAACCTGGTCAATATCAGTCATCTTCTCTGCTTTTCTCCTAAATTATGGAGCTGTGATGCTGCCCACCAATGATCCTTGACTTTTGTCAGTCACACACTCTGCTGCCTGCCATTGTCATTCCATGTCAGCCATTTTGTGTCTGTGGTAAAGTACAGTGTATTGTTGCTGACAACACATGCTGTAGAGTTCTATAGGTGACCAGGTGTATCTGCATATTGGTAGTATTGATGGTGTGGGAACATTCAGATCTTCAACAGTGCAGCCACATTGGAAGGACATGCTATATTCTACTCTAATCTATGTATGTTGATGAAGATTCTCAGTCATCCAGGTCATCATACGTAGAGAAGATTGAAGCAAGGCGTCTGGACTTGTAGAGTTTTCTTGAAGACGTTTCTCTGCTCCTCCAAGCAGCTTCGTCAGTTCTAACTGTTTGGTGGGAAACATGGTTTATATATGGTTTACAGACCTATGTGGGTGGGTCTGGGTCAAACTTTAAAAACTTAAAAAACAATGGCACTAAATGTTTCCATACTTACCTGTGATGATCTGGCTGACTGGGCCAGGTGTGTCTAACGACTGGTTAACGACTATGAGACTACCGGAGGGGGACTGGTTGACAGCCCTTTGTTCTTACTGTGAGTATGTGCAAACTTCCTGGGAATGGATGGAATCACTGCATTGTATGTGGTAGAAAGATGATGTCTTGTTTACTTGCATCCCTACATCAGAAGCCACAGAGATGGTAAGGACGTGCCTCACACAAGACAGCACACTCAAGGAGAGAACCAACCTAACGCCAGGCCACATCTGTGACCTGCTGGACCTCTGCCTGACCACCACTTATTTCCAGTACAATGGGAACTTTTACAGACAGAAGCACGGCTGTGCGATGGGATCACCTGTGTCAAAGGAAAAATGGTTTGCGTTCTGATGATACAATTTACCTACATAGCCCCAACAGCTCTGCACTGTTCATTACATTAAGCAGTGAGGCTGTCTACAGAAGACGTGATCTGAACTTTGTCAGTCATGGCCTCTGGCAGCCATTTTGTCTTGTGCTCCCATGTCAGCCATTTTGTTTCTGTTAGGTGTTTATCAGGCTTACAAAGTGGCTGACAGATGACTGTGGATAATCAGCTGCCTCTTTGTAGTAGTAACATGGATGCTAATGTGTGGGTTAGCCTTTTTAGCTCATTGACAAATGTGGTTGTAGATCGCAGGGACCTTTCTGTGTTTGTGGGTAATTACCAGAAGTCCTGGATTAGTAATGAACTTTAAATAACAAGTACAGCTCCCAGTCTGCTAACAGGGTCACTCACACACCATCAGTGTGACCTATATGCATCATGGTGATGGTTGTTTCTTGGCCTGTGTTTATTTTGCAGCCATGCTGATTCATATTTGTTACTTTTTGTATGCTATGCTGTTGTAAATTGAGCTGCCTGACACCTATGCACAGCACCGATGATCCTGAACTTGTATTAATCACATACTCAGCTGCTTGTGCTTCCATGTCAGCCATCTTGTTTCTGATAGAAGGTTTTCAGGCTTACAAAATGGCTGACAGATGTCTGTGGATAATCAGTCCCTCTTTACTTAGTAATATTGATGCTAGTGTGTGGGTTAGCCTATTTTTATTTATATTGATTGGCAAACTAGGAGCTGTACTATGTCAAAGATCTGACTAGGGGTGGGCGATATGGCAAAAATTTTATATCACGATTCTTTAATGATAAAATCACGATCTCGATTTTATCACGATTTGTTTTTACATTGACAATAATTTGCATGTTTCTGTGTAAATGACATCAGGTAGCCTACTCTGTCACCTCTCAAAAACTATCAGTAGATTTTAAAGGCAAACAACAACTGATAACGTGCACTCAGTATTAGTTTTCAATACACATGAAAATAACTTACAGAAAAAAATAAAGTTTTATTTCAGATAGGTTAAAAAGAAGACTAATGTAATTCTGTAAAGTATTAAGTAAGTAACTCTTAAAGTTCAATGTGATTTAGAACAAATGATCAAACTTTAATGGAATCATATCTAAGGACAAATGGAGCTGCTGCTGTCAGCTCTGTCCACCGTTTACTAGAGTCCTCATGGAGCCTCTTCATCAAATGCCTGCGTTATTGTTTTGGTGACGTCATTAGCTGTTGCCTCTGTCTGCATCTGATGCACACACACACACACAGGTGTAGAAGAGCTGCTGACGGCACAACAGCAGCGAACCTGAATATAACGAGCTGGTAATGTTCAGAGAGGTGGGCGCGTACGTGCTCGTAGCATTATAATACACGCGGCCCTTCCACTGCGACACACGTCGCGCGCACACACACACACAGGCTTAGAAGACGCGCCGCTGCTGCCGGCAGAAACAGCACCGAACATAAAGGTGGAGTTCGTTTTAGGGACCAGTTGCTCCGTTCTCTTTTCGTTTTCAGCCGTAGCTTCCTAACAAGGAGGCTGTCACTGGTTGGTCGTGTTCACATTAAGCGCACTGAGAGTTGGCCGAGTGAAAAAACTCATACGTCTGCGCGAACATAGAACTGCAATTAATAGAAGGTGCTCTATGGACGATAAAACGATCTGTCCGTTCTGGTAGATCGCCGATACGTTCAAATCCTTCACGATCATTTATCATCAAATCGCACAGCCCTAGATCAGACTGTGGTGTGGTTTTCTGTGTGATATAAGATTCTACATTCACCTCTTTGCTGCTGGGTGTTTTAGCCTGTCTGACAATATCAGCAGTGAATTCTGAGTGTGGCTGCTTTCATAGACAGACTGATTTTGGTCTTATACGTTTGTCATCATTAATGAAGCTGTGTGGGACAGTGTAATCAGTGCTGCTGAGATTGTGTATGTCATAGTGGGGTGTGCCATGTTTGACATGTGATTAGTACAGTGTGTGATAAGAGATCAGACTTGATGTGTGCTGTGTAAAGTGGATGGAGTCAGGTGTCATAATCTTACCTGCTTTATTTAATGTGTGGATTTGTGCCTTGTATGTGAATAGGTTGTCAGTGTGTTGATCTGAACTTCTGTCAGTCACTAGCTGTGTCTCATTTCAGGGTCTGCATCCTTCGGAGGACGCAGCCTACGCGGTCTCAGGAGGCCGCGTCCTCCGGAGGATCCTCAACCGTTGGTAAATGGGACGGTCTGGCCTTCAAAGCACTTCCTGATTGTGGCGCGACGTCATAAATTTTGCCCCGGGAAAAACAAAAGCAGCGACAGCGACACAACACGGACTACACAACAAACGGGACAACAGTGAGGATTTAGACATTTGGAATATTTTAATATATTTATTTGTTGTTGGAGGAAGAGGAGAGGCGGCTCCAGCGGCAGCAAAACCGGTGACGGCTCATTTTCTTCAGGCTGGGAGAGCGCAGTGGGGAGGTGACGGTAAGCTGCTGTTTAACCATATTATTGATCATAATTAATATACCAGTTACTGAGCAAACGCTAGATATATAACCAGTAGATACACAAATATGATTAAATGTAATTTATATTTTATTCAATTGTAAGACTTGATACAGGGTCTGTTTGTAATTTTAATACTTTAAATTAAATAGCTACATGTGTAAGAACCCTGCAAATAACCCTGAAAGCACTGCTTTAATGTGTCATTAAGCATCAGGTCTGTCACTGCACCAGAGAATTACTGCTGGGTGGAGGAGAGTGGGGCTCCCTGCAGGACCAGCTGTCTGTCCTGGAGGAGGTGTACTGACCATCATCACCTTTGGAGGGTGAGGATACATATTTTATAGCTTTTCATATTTTAAGCTGCTTGGAAACCGCTCTGTGGAAGTTATTATTTTTATTTTTGCCCTTTTTAAAAACATCTTTAGTAACATGGCAGCCGCCGATCGTCAGCTCTGCAAACCCTGATGGACGATGTGGTGGACAGAGGAGACAGGCACCCCCCTCCCCCAGGCACCCCCCACGCACAGCCAGAGGACTCCAAGGTCTTCACCGTGGCATCATCCAGTCCAGCAGCACCAAGGACTCCTGCTCAGCCAAACATTTATATATATGTTCTTTGTGAATAGTATTTTCTGCTGATCTTTATAAATAATAAACTGTACATTTTCATAATGCCCACTGGTAAATAGTTAGAAATGTTCAAACTGTGTCTTTGTAAATATTGTACATAACAGAACAATAAATGATTTACTGTGGTCACTGAGAAGTTGTTCAAAAGTTTACTTCAATTATAAATAGGTAATGAAACACATGATGTAACAAGGTTAGAAGAGTTTAAGAACACAGAGACAAGAACGATTTAATATACAATTTAATAAGTAACATTTAAATAACACAGAACATAAAATCACTGCTGTCCAACATCCTCTGTATGAGCTGAGGTCTGTCTGTTCTTTCTCTGCTCTCCCTCCCTCTCTCTCTCTCTCTCCCCCTCTCTCTCTCCCTCTCCCTCCCTCTCCAGCCTCACGTCCTCCGTTATCAATTGTCAGGTTTCTTCTGTTTCCCTCTGCTCCTCCTACAACAAAATGACAACAGGCAGAATGACCGTTTGATATAATAACGATAATATTGCTCCTCACGTGAACTATACTTTATACTATACAACAGTCCAGAAACAACATTCAATCAAAACGTTTAGTTTACAGCGCCTCGTATCAACAGGACGTCATGTTTGTAAATATAAAACTCATTTTTTTAATGCCGCTATCACTACTAGCATTTTAAAACTCTCCAACTACTGCTCTTTACTTACATTTAAATGTGAATTCGGCACTCCTGCCGGTGCTGCTCGCTTGGTCCGTCATTGTACTATTGGACAAAAAGTAGGCCCGCAAAGCATTGTGGGATATTTAAGGCCACGAAGGATGGTAGCGATGCGTCCTCCAAATTCAGGCAAAAGGAGGACGCATTTGGAGGACCCTTCGACTTTTGGCGAATTGGGACAGCCTTCACGCAGCTTTGTGACGTAAGCGGCCTTAAAATGCGCACTCCGAAGGATGCAGACCCTGAAATGAGACACAGCTACTGACTCTTCTTTTGGCATCCATTTTGTGTTCTTCCATGGCAGCCATTTTGAGCCTGTGTTAGAAGGTTTTAAGGCTCAAAATGGCTGAGTGACAGTGTCTGGATCATGGCTGTTTCATGCTGTTATGTTGTAATTAACCTTAATGAAACAGTGTTAATGCAACAGAGAACCTTCATTTCTGTAAGGCTGTGTGTATCATGAGCTTTGTCTCTCCCTCAATGACATGATGAAGCTACTGTGTCACATCCTGTCATTACAACTACAGCTGCACCAGTTGATTAATGTGATTTAATAGTATGTGAAGCAACCTGGTCAATATCAGTCATCTTCTCTGCTTTTCTCCTAAATTATGGAGCTGTGATGCTGCCCACCAATGATCCTTGACTTTTGTCAGTCACACACTCTGCTGCCTGCCATTGTCATTCCATGTCAGCCATTTTGTGTCTGTGGTAAAGTACAGTGTATTGTTGCTGACAACACATGCTGTAGAGTTCTATAGGTGACCAGGTGTATCTGCATATTGGTAGTATTGATGGTGTGGGAACATTCAGATCTTCAACAGTGCAGCCACATTGGAAGGACATGCTATATTCTACTCTAATCTATGTATGTTGATGAAGATTCTCAGTCATCCAGGTCATCATACGTAGAGAAGATTGAAGCAAGGCGTCTGGACTTGTAGAGTTTTCTTGAAGACGTTTCTCTGCTCCTCCAAGCAGCTTCGTCAGTTCTAACTGTTTGGTGGGAAACATGGTTTATATATGGTTTACAGACCTATGTGGGTGGGTCTGGGTCAAACTTTAAAAACTTAAAAAACAATGGCACTAAATGTTTCCATACTTACCTGTGATGATCTGGCTGACTGGGCCAGGTGTGTCTAACGACTGGTTAACGACTATGAGACTACCGGAGGGGGACTGGTTGACAGCCCTTTGTTCTTACTGTGAGTATGTGCAAACTTCCTGGGAATGGATGGAATCACTGCATTGTATGTGGTAGAAAGATGATGTCTTGTTTACTTGCATCCCTACATCAGAAGCCACAGAGATGGTAAGGACGTGCCTCACACAAGACAGCACACTCAAGGAGAGAACCAACCTAACGCCAGGCCACATCTGTGACCTGCTGGACCTCTGCCTGACCACCACTTATTTCCAGTACAATGGGAACTTTTACAGACAGAAGCACGGCTGTGCGATGGGATCACCTGTGTCAAAGGAAAAATGGTTTGCGTTCTGATGATACAATTTACCTACATAGCCCCAACAGTTATGGTATTGTTCCAGCCTCAGACCTTTCATATGGTAAATTGACAGGCTATTCTTTCAATGGCTTCATACTGTTATTGTTCATTTCCAGGCTTTTCATATGTTGTATTTTAAGGTATTATTGAATACCCTAAAAATATGAATATTATATTTTTCTTGTCTTCAGCACTTTCTGTTCGAGGCCGGTTCTAGGCAGGGGCAAGAGGGGGCAGTGCCCCCTCAAATCAAAGTTTTAGACGTTGAGAAAGCACATGTTAATATACTCACAAATGTAATATATTACGCGTTGACAAAATTATCATCGGTAGCGGAAAAATCTGACAAGAAGGGGCACTTTTTATTAGCATGTCTGTCCGTCCACTGTGTGTATTCACAGGCTGCAGCGCACACACACACACACCCTGAGTAAACATCCAATCAGCGTCCAGAGCCGTCGCAACACGGTAGGCAAACCAGGCAATTGCCTAGGGCCCCGAGCATGAGAGTGCTCGGGGCTCCCCCCCTCGCCCCCACGGGGCCCTGTGACAGCTGCTGGAAGCAGAGAGGAGCGGCTCGTTCAAAATAAAGGAGGAAGCACACACTCTGCAGGCTGCAAGGGAAGGAGCAGAGGACAAAACAAGAGAGGGAAGAGTCTGTAACACAGCTCAGCCTCATCTTACTCCACCACTGTTTGTCTTTTTCACATTGTATCACTTAACCCTCATGTGTTGTTCGGGACATTTTTGTCCTCTGAGAGAAATTTTTCTGTTTATTTTGGCCATAACTTTGTCAATATGTGGATAATGTTATGATCCTGTGTTTGTTCCTGGTTTTGTATTCTTATTGTTTATCCCTCTTGTCATTTATTAGTATTTTTGAGATTTGGTTCCTCTTTCTCTGCTCTTCCTCAGTCCTTCCCTCTCTCCTTCTGTTCCTCCCTCCTCCTTCTCTGCTCCTCCTCAGTCCTTCCCTCTCTCCTTCTGTTCCTCCGCCCTGATTATTAGCTCCCCCCTGATTGTGTTCACCTGTGTTTCACCCTCCTTATTTAAGCCTTGTGCTTCCCTTTGTCTTAGTGAGATCATTGTGTTTGTCACTCCCCGTGCCATGAACTTCTTCTCCCCAGGTTTGTTGTATTGCTTTGTACTTTTTGTTGCTCAGTCATAGTTTAGTTTGGTCCTTCTTGTACCCTGGACTGTATTTTTGGCTTCATTAAAGCTCACCTTTGTTTAAACGCTACTTTGGTCTGCATTTGGGTCCAATTTCCTCACTGAACACAACAGAATGATCTGACCTAAAAATGGACCCAGCAGACCAATTGGTTGACCCGGTGGAGCTCTTTTTCAGTTGGAGGGTATTAAACGCGCACATGGTAAGGCTCCATGATGCCGTGAACTGGGTGGACCACATGCCATCTCCCCCCTCAGATGAAAGGGAGATTCAGCAGTGGTGTGCCCACCGAATGTCCCTGCTGCTGCGCTTAGGGGACCTCCACGGGGAGATGCAGAAGCTGCGGGTTAAGATGGAGGAGGTCCTGGTCACTGAGCCGTGGATGTACTCAACCTACCACCCTGTGTTCCGGAAGATGGAGGAGTTCCCCCCTCCGGTGGCTCCAGCACTCCCTGCCTGGGCCGTTCGCCCAGCCCCTGCTACCCCTTCAGCTACTCCTTCCTCGCCTGTTCCTGCTTCAGCTGGCAGGTCGACGATGTCGCCCCCAGCTCATCTCTCCCTGGGTGTTCCTGCAGAGGCCGAGGGCTCCGTTCAACCCAGGGGGGCAGGTCTCCCCGCTCCGTCAGAGCTCCTCCCCGCTCCTTCAGAGGGCGGACTCCAGACGACGTCGCTCCTCCCCGCTCCGTCAGAGCTCCTCCCCGCTTCTTCAGAGGGCGGACTCCAGACGACGTCGCTCCTCCCCGCTCCTTCAGAGGGTGGACTCCTGGCGAAGTTACTTCCTCCCGAGCCACCCGAGGGTGGTCTTCCCTGTGCTGCCCCTTGTGAACTGTCTAACGAGACAATGGATTTTTTATTTTGTGGAACAGCTGTGGCTTTGACGTTGACTCTGGGGATAGTCTATTCGGATTATGTTGGACTTTCAGCCTCAGCCTCCTGTTCGGTCCTGGGTCACAGTCCTGACCCAGTAGAACCTTCAGCCATTGTGACCGGTCTAGTCACCGAAGTTTCCTCGTCTCTGGTTTCCTGTCCGGCCCCCGGAGGGTCCTCGTCTCTGGTTTCCTGTCCGGCCCCCGGAGGGTCCTCGTCTCTGGTTTCCTGTCGGGACCCCGGAGGGTCTTCTGCCTTGGCTTCGTCTCGGTCTTCCTGTCGGGACCCCGGAGGGTCCTCTGCCTTGGCTTCGTCTCGGTCTTCCTGTCGGGACCCTGGAGGGTTCCCGGCCTCGTCTTCGGCTCTGGCCTCCTGTCCGGACCCTGGAGGGTCCCTGGCCTCGTCCTCGCTGGTGTTCTTCCGCCCTGACCCTGGAGGGTCCGCGCCTCCGTCTCTGGTGGTCTTCCGCCCGGACCCTGGAGGGTCCGCGTCTCCGTCTCTGGTGGTCTTTGTGGAAATATATGGTCAAACTTGGTCAAAATATATGTTTGTCTGCACATATGGTAAAAGTGTATGGTTGCTCATAGATCGTGACCTCTGACTGAGGTCATAAAGCATTCTGATGTTTAATGGTTAGTTTAGAAATTCGAACTGCAAACCCCTAAGTTGACCCACACAAGCTTGCCAAAGAGACAAGATATACTCAAGGCCGTAACAGGAGGATCTGTGAAATACACACACACCCTCACATCAGTAATATGAGTGGGAGAACTTCAATGTCTTTTAGTTTCGTATACGCCTTCCACCTTGTGATTATTGAATATGCATGTTTCACTGAAAACATTACCTTTTATGCCTTTCTATGTAAATGTAACCACACCTTGTTGTAAGATTAATAAAACGAGCCTAACACATGGGACGGACAGAATGCAAATGGTCAGCTGCAGGAGCAGATCGAGGGGTCTGTATTGAGCTGTGCATTCTCCCTTTATAAAGGCGAAACTGAAACTGATCAGTACTGGTTTTCATTCAATGTTCTGTGCTTCGGGGACGGAGTCTGGGAATCCGGGGTGACCAGATTAGGTCACAACAATTGGGGGCTCGTCCAGGGGATCAAAGGGCAAAAAATCATCCTCAGATCCGTCAATTGAACACAAGGGCCGATTACGAACAGACAGAGGACACGTGGCGCCAACAATAAGGTAAGCAGACCTTTTATATCTGCATTGACTACTCTAAAATGTAACGTGTCCCGAGTCTTAGTAGTAATCTGTCTGTAAAAGCAAAAAGAACATTGACTGAATGAATTTAACTGTAAGTGAATGAATATGACTACAGTGAAATAACCGTAAGTGAATGTATATGACTACGGTAAATGAGTAATGACTACAGCTGTTTAAGAGATAAGTAAATGATGCCTGCAGAGGAATAATGCCTGCAGAGGAATAATGCCTGCAGAGGGATAATGCCTGCAGAGGAATAAGAGAAAAAGGGGTAGCAGAAAATCCTGAGTGTGGCGACTCCACCGGTGCTCTGACGAGGGGCCGGAAAAGCTGGGTTTGAGGCCCGGGGCTTGAGGAACCCTAAATCACTACAGAAAAGAGAGAGAGAACAAGACCAGGCAAAAACACATGGTGTGCATGTTGGACAGACTGGAAACTGAAACAATGACCGCACTAGTTAGGCGGGAGTTGAAGTAAGTCAACAGGCTTCCAAATTACAGATATATAAGATTCTGGTGTCATGGACAGAGGCTAGTCTCGAATCCATTGGACTGAGTACCAGGGACACAGCGTGCCATATTTCTCAGTCGGCCAGAATCTAGAAAAGAAAGGAACACTGAGACTCATAAACTGTGAGTCGTCTGAGATAAAGACGACAAGATCAGAGAGTAGGGAGTAATTAATGAAATAACTGTGAGCTGTTCTTACACTGAACGGCAAGACCAGAGAATAAGTCCTGTGAGTTCATGAAGCACCCCTAAAGAGAAACAAAGAGAAGTGAAGATACAGTACTGACACACACACACCGAGCTCGCAGTATAAATGGGTAAAGCATGAGTGTGGAATGTGTATGAATGCCAGAGACGAGGTGAACTGAAGCAGCAGCACTGCTGGAAACCTTAATCGGTGTAAACGTAAAGCAGTGGCCTGTTGAAGTAGGTTCACTCACGGACTGGATTAGTGTTTTGTTGTGCACATACTTTTGTATATATTTCTGATGTGAACATAGTTTCTGAACTTTTCTAACATCATAGTTTTGTTAACTCTTCTGAGCACAGTTTTGCAAATAACACATTATTATTAAGCTTTAGTTTTAATTTTCACGTAATCATATGACTAAGACTTTGATGACTGATGACATGGACGGAGAATTTAACAGAGACACTGTTGATGATGGGTGGGGTCCGAACAGCCCACTAAAAACAGTAGAAGCTCAACTGATTATTTTGGAGAAAGCGCTGCATCAGGCTTTTGACTCTAAAACCGCATCTGAAGAGATGACTCAGATGAGGGAGGCAGTCATTAATTTGCTGGGAGAAATAGGCCGTGGCATGAAAGATAGAGGTTGTTTACAGAAGGAGTTTTGGAGAAAGGAGGGTGAAGCGAAGGCAGAGAGGGAGAAGGCCAGGAAGAGTGCAGAGCAGTGTGGCTGGTCTAAGAAAGGGAGATTTAAGAGGGAGCAGGAAAAAGCAGAGGAGAAGAGAGTTCAGTGGGCGCGATGGGCTTTGATAGGTCAGGGTGTAACTCACCTCATGACTGAGAAGCCCAAAACACAGGATGCCAAAGCAGAAAAACCTAAGGATCCCCCACCGTATACACCACCCCCTCCTACTGCACCACCATCCTCTCATTCATCTGCTGGATTATATCCAGTTTTACAAATAACTCAAGGCACACTGGCCATAACAGACATGCCTGATTCCCCTGAGGCGTGGTCTGATGACAGCTCTCACACGTCCCAAGTGAGTAGTGTGTCTGCTTTACCCTCGGGAGTTAGCACCCGTGAAGGGCCTCCAGAGGCCCCTGCCCTTTCACCTTTCCAGCTGCGAAAGGACAGAGAACTGAGCTGCGACGGAGCACTATGTGTTGCAGCTGAAGCCCCGCTGTCACACAGAATACAGACGCCAGACATTGTGAACACAAAGCAGGGAGAAATAGACAAGGTGCAACAGTTGCAGGAGGAATTAAAGGAGTTGCGGGCTGCTATAGCTCAGGACTTAACACCACACACATATGCACACGCTAACCCCCAATTTGGAGACGCTACACTTCACGTGGGAGGCGTGCGGAAAGATGGATCACAGGAAGGGAGGACAGCTGGAATTCAGATGCAGGTCGAGGGTGTTTGGTCCGCGGAGCAGGGAGAGATGTTTGAACTATTACAGAGACAGGCCAAGGCTACTGAGGAGTGGTTGAAAACACATGAAGCTGAACACTTAGCACACAGACGCAAAACACACCACATGACAACTAGATCTCAAGGACATGATAATACACAGACACTCAACCATCAGTTACCACTGATTCAAACTGAACACCAGATCAAATATCGTCCATTCCCACTAGGTGATGTACAGGCACTAGTGGATAAATTACCTCCAGTGGCCGAAGGTGGAGCAATGTGGCTGAGTCAACTTGACAGTCTGACAGCAGGCCACAGACTCGCTCTAGGTGATTTTCGGGCCGTTATTTTTAGGTGTCTTACAGCTTCAGAAGTGAGGGACATAGAGGAGGACGCCGCCACTACTAGACAGAGAGATGACACACCTTTCACTCAGGTCAGCACTGAAATAGGCAGAGCACTAAGACATAAATATCCTCTGCCTGCTGGAGCCGCCGTTCCCACTTTGAAATGGGACCCCAAACAGAGTCCAAGAGAATATCTTAATCAAAGCAAAGACACATGGATCAAACACACCGGGTGCCACCCTGGTAACCCAGGCATTCAGAGGGTGTGGTACAGGACCGCCGTCCTAAACGGGGTTCCTGAGACTGTAAAAACTGCCATGGATAATAACCCAGACATGGCAGGGTGTGATTCCAGTGTGTGGGAGAGACATCTAGTGCATCATTTGGCTCGTGCCCAAGAGGCAGCACAAGCTGACAGTAAAGATGTCCAGGATTTGCAAGCACAATTATTGAAACTGCAATTGACTGAGGCCAGACAGAAGGCCAATGACAAAAAAGAAAGATAAAAATAATAAAGTCATGGTTGTCACTGAAAGCTCTGACGCACCTCCTGTCACACCTTGGGTGCCTCCATCACCTTATTCTCCTGATTATCAGCAGCCTACGGGGTCCTACAGGGGGTACGGATCAGGGAGGGGCAGATGGAGAGACAGGCGCGGAAGGGGTGGAACACTTAGGGGACAGCCGAGGGGAGACCCAAGTCGTGACCGCTGCTATTACTGTGAGGAGTTGGGACACTGGGCCAAAGACTGTCCACACAGACAGGGACAGTATGCCCGAGGACGTGCAGCGTCTGGTCCACGGAGGGCTTCCTCCCGCCCCCCAGGACCTCCATTCACTGGACAGTTTCCTGTTTCCGGCTGGGAACAGTGGGATTGTGACTTCTCACAACAATGACACACCCCACAGAGCAGCTCAGATTACATCGGCACGGCAGACCCGATGTTATCTATGCAAGTAGAGGATGAGACACTGCCTTTTCTGGTGGATACTGGCGCCACCTGTTCTACACTGTTTCAATCATCTTCTATGGAATTGTCCAACAACTCTATCACTGTGATGGGCTTCTCTGGGGATAAACAGACTCTGCCTATAACCACTCCCATGACTGCTCAGTTGGGACATCAGACTGTTTCACACTGTTTTGTACACTCACCTCTTCTGCCTCTGAATATACTGGGGAGAGACTTGCTGATTAAGTTTGGAGCATCTATTTTGTGCGGCCCAGACGGGCTGACAGTGACACTGCCGGACGGCACCATGTTCCACTGTAATGTTGCAGACACAGGCGGACAATATCTGATGAGACCTGTGACTGACCCATGTGCTGACATCTACTGGGGCATGTTACATCCTGAAACTCCCCAGAACCCAGGAATCCTTTCTGCCTACCTGCGGTGGAAGCCCTGGATAGCGCAGGTCGAACCATATGTTTCTCCCCCTGACCCCCCTCATGTGACTCTATTTTATGACAGGCAGCAAACTGATTGGTACCATGAGAAGTTTGCGCACTCCCTAGAGGGACAGGACTGGTCTATTACAGTCCGAGACATTTTTGTGGCACCTGAGGGCGTGGCAGCCGGTGTGGACCTCACTCCAGAACAAATGTCTTGGTACATGATGAGTGACGAAGGGCATCCCCACGTCTCATTAGCCGTACATCCAAACCACCAGGCCAAAGAACTAGGTGGCATGGTTAAACGTGCCATGGGGCAATCAGACTGGCAACCCACACCTTTACCTCAAATCATGTATTCTCCATCTGCTAAAGCATACAAAATAACTGTTTCAACTATGAACACTGTCACTCTGGCACATGAACTGCTTGCTAGACATCATGGTAGAGAGAAAACTGATCATCCTCTGGCACAGGCTGTGATTGACAGCTTGCCACCACATTTATGGGCAGACGGCCCCACTGATGTGGGTCTGGTGGACTGTGAACCTGTGACGTTTCAGATTAACACACCAGGCCCTTTGTGGATACCACAGTATCCACACAAGCCAGCAGCCGGAGCTGGCATTGCAGATACTATTCATGGACTTTTTGAAAATGGCGTGCTGGAACTCTCTCACTCAGACTGGAATACTCCCATCCTACCTGTAGAAAAGAAAGGGACAGGTAAATATCGCATGGCACATGATCTGAGGGACATTAACGCTGTACTGTCAACCCCCACGGTACCAGTTCCGAATCCATACGTGGCATTGGCCCAACTGGATCCTTCACAGAGCTGGTTCACCTGCATAGATTTAGCTAATGCTTTCTTTTGTCTCCCTCTGGCACCTGAATGCAGAGACATTTTCTCATTCACATATCAGGGAACACAGTATCGCTACACCAGGCTACCTCAAGGTTTTGCGCTCTCCCCCGGTCTTTTTAATCAGGTTTTGAAACAGATACTCAGTCACTGCACCCTCCCAGAAAACACTACACTCATTCAGTACGTTGATGACCTTCTTATCGCAGCTCCAACGGCAGCAATCTGCCTGGATGCCACGCAGGCTGTTTTGCAACATCTGGCCACAGCTGGTTTTAAGGTCAGCAAATCTAAACTCCAATTAGTCAGGAAACAAGTTGCTTTCTTAGGACGCATTGTTTCACAAAAGGGGGTCAGCATATCGCCTTCGCACAAATCTACCATTTTGCATCATCCGCGTCCTGATAAAGTGAAGGACATGCTCTCATTTCTCGGTCTGACTGGCTACAGTAGAAACTTTGTTGCTAACTACACGGGCCTCACACAACCTCTCAGAGACCTTGACAAAGAACATGGCATGCGTAATGTGTCAGCTCGCCTAAATTGGACGCAGGCCGCGGAACAAGCATTCATTGCTCTTAAACAATCTTTGGCCACTGCAGCAGAACTAGCCTCACCTGACCACACTTTACCTTTCTATTTGGATGTCTCTGGAACGGATGCCTGCATCAATGGCATCCTGTTCCAGAGAAAAGGGGGAGAGAGAGTAATAGGGGGAGAGAGAGTAATACTGATACATGGAAAAAAAACATCCTCAGTGCACACAACATGCAGCAGGAATAGCTAAGCTAATTCAAAAAACCGCACACATGGTCATGGGACACCAGCTGTATGTACTGACAACACATAGTGTAGTGGCATACGTGAACTCAGAGACATTCACACTCACCTCATTGAGACAGAGGAGGTTGAGCAAGATTTTAGAAGCACCAAACATCACCTTCACACATGATGGTATCAACATGGCAGAGCAGATAGGAGCTGGAGAGCCACACACATGTGTAGAGAGAGTAACCAGAGAAGAAAAAGTCAGAATGGATTTACAGGCCACACCACTAACAGAGGCCAGAAATCTGTTCACAGATGGGTGCTGTTTTAGACATGACACGGAAGGACTCAGAGCAGCATACGCGGTTGTTGAAGACACAGGGGAAGAAATGAGAACACTGAAAGCAGAAAGATTAGAGGGACAGCAGTCAGCGCAGAGAGCCGAGGTGAGGGCAGTGATTGAGGCACTAAAGATAGGTCGAGGACAGGACATCAATGTTTTTACTGACTCAGCATATGCGGCAGGAGCAGTGCATGTGGAATTAGGGCAATGGCTGAGAGCAGGTTTTCTCACTGCAACTAACAAACCTATACGGCATGAGGCTGAAATGAGAGAGCTTGCTGAAGCTCTGTTGTTGCCTAGCAAAGTGGCTGTGATTAAGTGCAAAGGTCATGGAGCAGGAACTGACAGGGTCACAAGAGGAAACAATGCAGCAGATCAGGCAGCAAAACAGGCAGCAGGCTATGTGGAGCGAATGATTTTTATGTGTTCAGAAACAGACTTGCCTCCCCCTGTTGATTGGACTGATTTGATGGAATTGCAAAACAAAGCCTCTCCACAGGAAAAAAACACTGTGGAAAGCTAGAGGGGCGACTGACACAGGAGGAGTATGGAGAGGGCCTGACGGACGCCCCATACTGCCACCTGGACTGAGACAGACTGCCATGGAGGAAGCGCATGGGGTAGGCCATGTGGGGTGTCGTGACAAACTGTCATTAAATTTCTGATTAACACTTACATTCCTAGACATGGTTAACCGAAAGAAAAAAAAAAGAAGCATGCTTTTGGTACTGTTTATCATTCACAGTCTCAAGGCAAAGTTGAGAGAATGAATCAAACCTAAAACAAAAATTGGCTAAAATCTGTGCACAGACCAAATTTATATGGGTTCAAGTATTATCTATTGTATTGATGTTCTGGTAATAACGCCATATAATCCACACCCTATGAGCTTCTTACAGGTCGACAGTTTCCTGGACCAGCTGGCCGGCTGAGACTGAAGAAGCATGCAGTATGGTATTAATATAAACCATAATATAATGAATTTGAAGCTTTGGTGTTAGAATTTGTATTACAGGAGAAAGGAGAGATGGTGAGTCCAGAAGGAGCCACACACAGCCGAGTGGGTCCTCCTGAAGGTGATAAAAGGAAGTGGTCGGAACCAAGGTGGACCGGTCCCTACCAAGTGACGGAACGCACCTCTCACGCGGTTCGGCTGAGAGGAAAGGGGGACACCTGGTATCACTGGAGCCAGTGCGCAGGCGCAGAGGAGCCTCAACGCTCTCTACAGGACGTCCAAACTGATCTGAGGGCACAGAAGTCTGAATCGGCTGATTCAGACACAGATCCTGTCACAAAAGGGGCAGAATAATCCCCTGACAGAGATCAAGGATCCCGGGTAGTCTAACCCCAGGGATCCGAAGAAAGAAGACACATCCTGAGGACGAGAGGACGAGAGGACCAGAGAACCTGACGGGGGCTGGATGGACGAGGCAGACGGACAGGAACACACACATGAACTGATAAAACACAATTTTGTACATTCTAACTGACAATTGTCATTATATTTGAGCTGTTAGGAGTATCTGGGGGCGGGAACGGTGAAAGACCGACCGATTAAAATACCCCCACATACTATGATGTATAACATGTATTTGTTTTCTTGTTAGGATAACCATATTAGGGTTGTTCATAATTTTTTTTTGATCTATTGGTTACACTGCGAGTTCCCTGGACAGAGGTGTAATACTACATATTTATTTTTATATTAATCTTTATACTGTTCTACTTGTTACTTATATTATTCTTATATTATCCCATTGTTGGCAGAGAACTTGGAGGACGATCTGATTTTCGATGCAGGGATTTAAACTTTGCCATCACGTTTCGTTTTATACACTCACATGATATGTTTTTAATACACTACATTCTCACAGAGTTTTTCTTTTTTGCACCTTCATTTATGGTTTTGACACGCATACACACACACCGGGTGTTTGGACATTTACTCACAGTGTTGTTATATATAGATGTCACTTTTACCCATAGTTTTGTTTGATTACACACAGTGTTTTCTATTTGCTGATGTGACCGTTTGTTGTTTCTTTTTGCTTATTTTGTGTTGGACTCTTAGTAGAGTCCAAAAGGGGGAATTGTGGAAATATATGGTCAAACTTGGTCAAAATATATGTTTGTCTGCACATATGGTAAAAGTGTATGGTTGCTCATAGATCGTGACCTCTGACTGAGGTCATAAAGCATTCTGATGTTTAATGGTTAGTTTAGAAATTCGAACTGCAAACCCCTAAGTTGACCCACACAAGCTTGCCAAAGAGACAAGATATACTCAAGGCCGTAACAGGAGGATCTGTGAAATACACACACACCCTCACATCAGTAATATGAGTGGGAGAACTTCAATGTCTTTTAGTTTCGTATACGCCTTCCACCTTGTGATTATTGAATATGCATGTTTCACTGAAAACATTACCTTTTATGCCTTTCTATGTAAATGTAACCACACCTTGTTGTAAGATTAATAAAACGAGCCTAACACATGGGACGGACAGAATGCAAATGGTCAGCTGCAGGAGCAGATCGAGGGGTCTGTATTGAGCTGTGCATTCTCCCTTTATAAAGGCGAAACTGAAACTGATCAGTACTGGTTTTCATTCAATGTTCTGTGCTTCGGGGACGGAGTCTGGGAATCCGGGGTGACCAGATTAGGTCACAACATCTTCCGCCCGGACCCTGGAGGGTCCGCGTCTCCGTCTCTGGTGGTCTTCCGCCCGGACCCTGGAGGGTCCGCGTCTCCGTCTCTGGTGGTCTTCCGCCCGGACCCTGGAGGGTCCGCGTCTCCGTCTCTGGTGGCCTTCAGCCCGGACCCCGGAGGGTCCAGCTCCCTGTCCCTGGTGGCCTTCAGCCCGGACCCCGGAGGGTCCAGCTCCCTGTCCCTGCTGGTCTTCCGACCGGACCCCGGAGGGTCCAGCTCCCTGTCCCTGCTGGTCTTCCGACCGGACCCCGGAGGGTTCAGTTCACTGTCTCTGCTGGTCTTCGGACCGGACCCTGGAGGGCCCATGACTCCGCCTCCACTGGCCTTTTGCCCTTCTCCCTGCCTCTGTTGGGCGTCTGTCAGGACCCAGAAGGCCCCAACTCCTGAGTATTTTGGCCCCCTGGCCAATTTGACTCTGTGGCCTTTGGCCATTTCTGTACCTCGTCGTCCTCCTGAACTTTTGCCCATTGGGTCACCCTTTGTTGAACTTTGGCTCCTTGTAATTTTGTTTTGGTCCCTCCTCCGGGCCTCCCCCCTCCCTCCCGGCTCAGCTGCGCCTTTTGGTTTTCTTTCCTGGGACGTCTGGGAGCCGTCCCTTGTTCCTGGTTTTGTATTCTTATTGTTTATCCCTCTTGTCATTTATTAGTATTTTTGAGATTTGGTTCCTCTTTCTCTGCTCTTCCTCAGTCCTTCCCTCTCTCCTTCTGTTCCTCCCTCCTCCTTCTCTGCTCCTCCTCAGTCCTTCCCTCTCTCCTTCTGTTCCTCCGCCCTGATTATTAGCTCCCCCCTGATTGTGTTCACCTGTGTTTCACCCTCCTTATTTAAGCCTTGTGCTTCCCTTTGTCTTAGTGAGATCATTGTGTTTGTCACTCCCCGTGCCATGAACTTCTTCTCCCCAGGTTTGTTGTATTGCTTTGTACTTTTTGTTGCTCAGTCATAGTTTAGTTTGGTCCTTCTTGTACCCTGGACTGTATTTTTGGCTTCATTAAAGCTCACCTTTGTTTAAACGCTACTTTGGTCTGCATTTGGGTCCAATTTCCTCACTGAACACAACAGATAAATTGAATCATTTTTCCTCAATAAGCTTAATTTTACATAAATTTTGTTAATATGATTTTAAAATTTTTCATAGGTCAACGGTACACTGTGGGCAAATTTTACCCCCTAATGTGTTGTTCGGGGACAAAAACGTCCCCTAACTTTAACGGTTTTAAAAATATATTAGATAAATATTTTTTTTGAAGTTTTTTTGCATAGACCTTTTAATTAACTTCAGTTCTAATCAACAGTAGTGAAAAAATCATTTTCCCCCAGGATTTTAACCCTTTAATCACCAATTTTATAAGGGGTGGTGCTGAAAATTGAAAAAAAATTATTAGTTTTTGCACAGCACTGGATTTTCTTTTTTTCTCCCATTTTGTCCCATAGACTTACATTATAAACACACTTTTTTTGACTGCACAGCCATGGCACTAAATAATCATGCATTCTTGATTGTTGGTGGTTTACCCTGTTGGTAGGAGGTAACATTTGTGATTTTTACAGTTAACAACTTAATTACCATATTAACCCTTTACCTGCAGGCCTGTGCTCATGTAGTGTAGTTTCTGGCTTGTATATGGAGTTATAGGGAGTATTTTAGCACATAATTGTGTGTCTACACACTGTGTGTGTATGTTAGAGAGGAAGAGAGCCATTTGCACACTGTCAGGGAAGGAAAGTCAGGAAAATAAAGTTACTAATGTTGTGACCTGATCTGGTCACCCCGGATTCCCAGACTCCGTCCCCCATGCACAGAACATTGAATGAAAACCAGTACTGATCAGTTTCAGTTTCGCCTTTATAAAGGGAGAATGCACAGCTCAATACAGACCCCTCGATCTGCTCCTGCAGCTGACCATTTGCATTCTGTCCGTCCCATGCATTAGGCTCGTTTTATTAATCTGACAACAAGGTGTGGTTACATTTGCATAGAAAGGCATAAAAGGTAATGTTTTTCAGTGAAACATGCATATTCAATAATCACAAGGTGGAGGGCGTATACGAAACTAAAAGACATTGAAGTTCTTCCACTCACATCTTTGATGTGAGTGGGTGTCAGGTCCTCCTGTTACGACCTTGAGTATATCTTATCTCTTTGGCAAGCTTGTGTTTTCATCTTTGGGTCAACTAAGGGGTTTGCAGTTCGAATTTCTAAACTAACCATTAAACATCAGAATACTTTATGGCCTCAGTCAGAGGTCTTGATCTATGAGCAACCATACACTTTTACCATATGTGCAAACAAACATATATTTTGACCAAGTTTGACCATATATTTCCACAATTCCCCCTTTTGGACTCTACTAAGAGTCCAACACAAAATAAGAAAAAGAAACAATAAACGGTCACATCAGCAAATAGGAAAACACTGTGTGTAATCAAACAAAACTATGGGTAAAAGTGACATCTATATGTAACAACACTGTGAGTAAATGTCCAAACACCTGGTGTGTGCGTATGTGTGTCAAAACCATAAATGAAGGTGCAAAAAAGAAAAACTCTGTGAAAAATGTAGTGTATTAAAAACATATCATGTGAGTACATAAAACGAAACATGTTATACATCATAGTATGTGGGGGTATTTTAATCGGTCGGTCTTTCACCGTTCCCGCCCCCAGATACTCCTAACAACTCAAATATAATGACAATCATCCTACAGTAAGAATGTTCAAAATTGTGTTTTATCAGTTCATGTATGTGTTCCTGTCCGTCTGCCTCGTCCATCCAGCGCCCCGCCTGGTTCTCTGGTCCTCTCGTCCTCAGGATGTGTCTTCTTTCTTCGGATCCCTGGGGTTAGACTACCCGGGATCCTTGATCTCTGTCAGGGGATTATTCTGCCCCTTTTGTGACAGGATCTGTGTCTGAATCAGCCGATTCAGACTTCTGTGCCCTCAGATCAGTTTGGACGTCCTGTAGAGAGCGTTGAGGCTCCCCTGCGCCTGCGCACTGGCTCCAGTGGAACCAGGTGTCCCCCTTTCCTCTCAGCCGAACCGCGTGAGAGGTGCGTTCCGTCACCTGATAGGGACCTGTCCACCTTGTTCTCCGACCACTTCCTTTTATCACCTTCAGGAGGACCCACTCGGCTGTGTGTGGCTCCTTCTGGACTCACCATCTCTCCTTTGTCCTGTAATACAAATTCTAACACCAAAGCTTCAAATTCATTATATTATGGTTTATATTAATACCATACTGCATGCTTCTTCAGTCTCAGCCGGCCAGCTGGTCCAGGAAACTGTCGACCTGTAAGAAGCTCATAGGGTGTAGATTATATGGCGTTATTACCAGAACATCAATACAATAGATAATACTTGAACCCATATACATTTGGTCTGTGCACAGATTTTAGCCAATTTTTGTTTTAGGTTTGATTCATTCTTTCCACCTTTCCTTGAGACTGTGGATGATAAACAGTACCAAAAGCATGCTTTTTTTTTTTTTTTTTTTTCGGAAAACCATGTCTAGGGATGTAGGTGTTAATCAGAAATTTAATAACAGTTTGTCACGACACCCCACATGGCCTACCCCATGTGCTTCCTCCATGGCAGTCTGTCTCAGTCCAGGTGGCAGTATGGGGCGTCCGTCAGGCCCTCTCCATACTCCTCCTGTGTCAGTCGCCCCTCTAGCTTTCCACAGTGTTTTTTCCTGTGGAGAAGCTTTGTTTTGCAATTGCATCAAATCAGTCCAATCAACAGGGGGAGGCAAGTCTGTTTCTGAACACATAAAAATCATTCGCTCAACATAGCCTGCTGCCTGTTTTGCTGCCTGATCTGCTGCATTGTTTCCTCTTGTGACCCTGTCAGTTCCTGCTCCATGACCTTTGCACTTGATCACAGCCACTTTGCTAGGCAACAACAGAGCTTCAGCAAGCTCTCTCATTTCAGCCTCATGCCGTATAGGTTTGTTAGTTGCAGTGAGAAAACCTGCTCTCAGCCATTGCCCTAATTCCACATGCACTGCTCCTGCCGCATATGCTGAGTCAGTAAAAACATTGATGTCCTGTCCTTGGCCTATCTTTAGTGCCTCAATCACTGCCCTCACCTCGGCTCTCTGCGCTGACTGCTGTCCCTCTAATCTTTCTGCTTTCAGTGTTCTCATTTCTTCCCCTGTGTCTTCAACAACTGCGTATGCTGCTCCGAGTCCTTCTGTGTCATGTCTAAAACAGCACCCATTTGTGAACAGATTTCTGGCCTGTGAAAGAGGTGTGGCTTGTAAATCCATTCTGACTTTTTCTTCTCTGGTTACCCTCTCTACACATGTGTGTGGCTCTCCAGCTCCTATCTGCTCTGCCATGTTTATACCATCATGTGTGAAGGTGATGTTTGGTGCTTCTAAAATCTTGCTCAACCTCCTCTGTCTCAATGAGGTGAGTGTGAATGTCTCTGAGTTCACGTATGCCACTACACTATGTGTTGTCAGTACATACAGCTGGTGTCCCATGACCATGTGTGCGGTTTTTTGAATTAGCTTAGCTATTCCTGCTGCGTGTTGTGTGCATTGAGGGTGTCTTTTCTCCATGTTGTCCAGGGGGACACTGATGTACATCAGTATTAGTCTCTCTCCCCCTTTTCTCTGGAACAGGATGCCATTGATGCAGGCATCCGTTCCAGAGACATCCAAATAGAAAGGTAAAGTGTAGTCAGGGGTGGCTAGTTCTGCTGCAGTGGCCAAAGATTGTTTAAGAGTAATGAATGCTTGTTCCGCGGCCTGCGTCCAATTTAGGCGAGCTGACACATTACGCATGCCATGTTCTTTGACAAGGTCTCTGAGAGGTTGTGTGAGGCCAGTGTAGTTAGCAACAAAGTTTCTACTGTAGCCAGTCAGACCGAGAAATGAGAGCATGTCCTTCACTTTATCAGGACGCGGATGATGCAAAATGGTAGATTTGTGTGAAGGCGATATGCTGACTCCCTTTTGTGAAACAATGCGTCCTAAGAAAGCAACTTGTTTCCTGACTAATTGGAGTTTAGATTTGCTGACCTTAAAACCAGCTGTGGCCAGATGTTGCAAAACAGCCTGCGTGGCATCCAGGCAGATTGCTGCCGTTGGAGCTGCGATAAGAAGGTCATCAACGTACTGAATGAGTGTAGTGTTTTCTGGGAGGGTGCAGTGACTGAGTATCTGTTTCAAAACCTGATTAAAAATTCCGGGGGAGAGCGCAAAACCTTGAGGTAGCCTGGTGTAGCGATACTGTGTTCCCTGATATGTGAATGAGAAAATGTCTCTGCATTCAGGTGCCAGAGGGAGACAAAAGAAGGCATTAGCTAAATCTATGCAGGTGAACCAGCTCTGTGAAGGATCCAGTTGGGCCAATGCCACGTATGGATTCGGAACTGGTACCGTGGGGGTTGACAGTGCAGCGTTAATGTCCCTCAGATCATGTGCCATGCGATATTTACCTGTCCCTTTCTTTTCTACAGGTAGGATGGGAGTATTCCAATCTGAGTGAGAGAGTTCCAGCACGCCATTTTCAAAAAGTCCATGAATAGTATCTGCAATGCCAGCTCCGGCTGCTGGCTTGTGTGGATACTGTGGTATCCATAAAGGGCCTGGTGTGTTAATCTGAAACGTCACAGGTTCACAGTCCACCAGACCCACATCAGTGGGGCCGTCTGCCCATAAATGTGGTGGCAAGCTGTCAATCACAGCCTGTGCCAGAGGATGATCAGTTTTCTCTCTACCATGATGTCTAGCAAGCAGTTCATGTGCCAGAGTGACAGTGTTCATAGTTGAAACAGTTATTTTGTATGCTTTAGCAGATGGAGAATACATGATTTGAGGTAAAGGTGTGGGTTGCCAGTCTGATTGCCCCATGGCACGTTTAACCATGCCACCTAGTTCTTTGGCCTGGTGGTTTGGATGTACGGCTAATGAGACGTGGGGATGCCCTTCGTCACTCATCATGTACCAAGACATTTGTTCTGGAGTGAGGTCCACACCGGCTGCCACGCCCTCAGGTGCCACAAAAATGTCTCGGACTGTAATAGACCAGTCCTGTCCCTCTAGGGAGTGCGCAAACTTCTCATGGTACCAATCAGTTTGCTGCCTGTCATAAAATAGAGTCACATGAGGGGGGTCAGGGGGAGAAACATATGGTTCGACCTGCGCTATCCAGGGCTTCCACCGCAGGTAGGCAGAAAGGATTCCTGGGTTCTGGGGAGTTTCAGGATGTAACATGCCCCAGTAGATGTCAGCACATGGGTCAGTCACAGGTCTCATCAGATATTGTCCGCCTGTGTCTGCAACATTACAGTGGAACATGGTGCCGTCCGGCAGTGTCACTGTCAGCCCGTCTGGGCCGCACAAAATAGATGCTCCAAACTTAATCAGCAAGTCTCTCCCCAGTATATTCAGAGGCAGAAGAGGTGAGTGTACAAAACAGTGTAAAACAGTCTGATGTCCCAACTGAGCAGTCATGGGAGTGGTTATAGGCAGAGTCTGTTTATCCCCAGAGAAGCCCATCACAGTGATAGAGTTGTTGGACAATTTCCATAGAAGATGATTGAAACAGTGTAGAACAGGTGGCGCCAGTATCCACCAGAAAAGGCAGTGTCTCATCCTCTACTTGCATAGATAACATCGGGTCTGCCGTGCCGATGTAATCTGAGCTGCTCTGTGGGGTGTGTCATTGTTGTGAGAAGTCACAATCCCACTGTTCCCAGCCGGAAACAGGAAACTGTCCAGTGAATGGAGGTCCTGGGGGGCGGGAGGAAGCCCTCCGTGGACCAGCAGCACGTCCTCGGGCATACTGTCCCTGTCTGTGTGGACAGTCTTTGGCCCAGTGTCCCAACTCCTCACAGTAATAGCAGCGGTCACGACTTGGGTCTCCCCTCGGCTGTCCCCTAAGTGTTCCACCCCTTCCGCGCCTGTCTCTCCATCTGCCCCTCCCTGATCCGTACCCCCTGTAGGACCCCGTAGGCTGCTGATAATCAGGAGAATAAGGTGGTGGAGGCACCCAAGGTGTGACAGGAGGTGCGTCAGAGCTTTCAGTGACAACCATGACTTTATTATTTTTATCTTTCTTTTTGTCATTGACCTTCTGTCTGGCCTCAGTCAATTGCAGTTTCAATAATTGTGCTTGCAAATCCTGGACATCCTTACTGTCAGCTTGTGCTGCGTCTTGGGCGCGTGCCAAGTGATGTACTAGATGTCTCTCCCACACACTGGAATCACACCCTGCCATGTCTGGGTTATTATCCATGGCAGTTTTTACAGTCTCAGGAACCCCGTTTAGGACGGCGGTCCTGTACCACACCCTCTGAATGCCTGGGTTACCAGGGTGGCACCCGGTGTGTTTGATCCATGTGTCTTTGCTTTGATTAAGATATTCTCTTGGACTCTGTTTGGGGTCCCATCTCAAAGTGGGAACGGCGGCTCCAGCAGGCAGAGGATATTTATGTCTTAGTGCTCTGCCTATTTCAGTGCTGACCTGAGTGAAAGGTGTGTCATCTCTCTGTCTAGTAGTGGCGGCGTCCTCCTCTATGTCCCTCACTTCTGAAGCTGTAAGACACCTAGAAATAACGGCCCGAAAATCACCTAGAGCGAGTCTGTGGCCTGCTGTCAGACTGTCAAGTTGACTCAGCCACATTGCTCCACCTTCGGCCACTGGAGGTAATTTATCCACTAGTGCCTGTACATCACCTAGTGGGAATGGACGATATTTGATCTGGTGTTCAGTTTGAATCAGTGGTAACTGATGGTTGAGTGTCTGTGTATTATCATGTCCTTGGGATCTAGTTGTCATGTGGTGTGTTTTGTTGCTGTGTGCTAAGTGTTCAGCTGCATGTGTTTTCAACCACTCCTCAGTAGCCTTGGCCTGTCTCTGTAATAGTTCAAACGTCTCTCCCTGCTCCGCGGACCAAACACCCTCGACCTGCATCTGAATTCCAGCTGTCCTCCCTTCCTGTGATCCATCTTTCCACACGCCTCCCACCTGAAGTGTAGCGTCTCCAAATTGGGGGTTAGCGTGTGCATATGTGTGTGGTGTTAAGTCCTGAGCTATAGCAGCCCGCAACTCCTTTAATTCCTCCTGCAACTGTTGCACCTTGTCTATTTCTCCCTGCTTTGTGTTCACAATGTCTGGTGTCTGTATTCTGTGTGACAGCGGGGCTTCAGCTGCAACACATAGTGCTCTGTCGCAGCTCAGTTCTCTGTCCTTTCGCAGCTGGAAAGGTGAAAGGGCAGGGGCCTCTGGAGGCCCTTCACGGGTGCTAACTCCCGAGGGTAAAGCAGACACACTACTCACTTGGGACGTGTGAGAGCTGTCATCAGACCACGCCTCAGGGGAATCAGGCATGTCTGTTATGGCCAGTGTGCCTTGAGTTATTTGTAAAACTGGATATAATCCAGCAGATGAATGAGAGGATGGTGGTGCAGTAGGAGGGGGTGGTGTATACGGTGGGGGATCCTTAGGTTTTTCTGCTTTGGCATCCTGTGTTTTGGGCTTCTCAGTCATGAGGTGAGTTACACCCTGACCTATCAAAGCCCATCGCGCCCACTGAGCTCTCTTCTCCTCTGCGTTTTCCTGCTCCCTCTTAAATCTCCCTTTCTTAGACCAGCCACACTGCTCTGCACTCTTCCTGGCCTTCTCCCTCTCTGCCTTCGCTTCACCCTCCTTTCTCCAAAACTCCTTCTGTAAACAACCTCTATCTTTCATGCCACGGCCTATTTCTCCCAGCAAATTAATGACTGCCTCCCTCATCTGAGTCATCTCTTCAGATGCGGTTTTAGAGTCAAAAGCCTGATGCAGCGCTTTCTCTAAAATAATCAGTTGAGCTTCTACTGTTTTTAGTGGGCTGTTCGGACCCCACCCATCATCAACAGTGTCTCTGTTAAATTCTCCGTCCATGTCGTCAGTCATCAAAGTCTCAGTCATGTGATTACGTGAAAATTAAAACTAAAGCTTAATAATAATGTGTTATTTGCAAAACTGTGCTCAGAAGAGTTAACAAAACTATGATGTTAGAAAAGTTCAGAAACTATGTTCACATCAGAAATATATACAAAAGTATGTGCACAACAAAACACTAATCCAGTCCGTGAGTGAACCTACTTCAACAGGCCACTGCTTTACGTTTACACCGATTAAGGTTTCCAGCAGTGCTGCTGCTTCAGTTCACCTCGTCTCTGGCATTCATACACATTCCACACTCATGCTTTACCCATTTATACTGCGAGCTCTGTGTGTGTGTGTCAGTACTGTATCTTCACTTTTCTTTGTTTCTCTTTAGGGGTGCTTCATGAACTCACAGGACTTATTCTCTGGTCTTGCCGTCCAGTGTAAGAACAGCTCACAGTTATTTCATTATTTATTCTCTACTCTCTGGTCTTGTCGTCTTTATCTCAGACGACTCACAGTTATGAGTTTCAAGAGTTCCTTTTTTTTTCTAGATTCTGGCCGACTGAGAAATATGGCACGCTGTGTCCCTGGTACTCAGTCCAATGGATTCGAGACTAGCCTCTGTCCGTGACACCAGAATCTTATATATCTGTAATTTGGAAGCCTGTTGACTTACTACAACTCCCGCCTAACTAGTGCGGTCATTGTTTCAGTTTCCAGTCTGTCCAACATTCATACCATGTGTTTTCTGCCTGGTCTTGTTCCTTTTTCTCTCTTTTTTGTAGTGATTTAGGGTTCCTCAAGCCCCGGGCCTCAAACCCAGCTTTTCCGGCCCCTCGTCAGAGCACCGGTGGAGTCGCCACACTCAGGATTTTCTGCTACCCCTTTTTCTCTTATTCCTCTGCAGGCATTATTCCTCTGCAGGCATTATTCCTCTGCAGGCATTATTCCTCTGCAGGCATCATTTACTTATCTCTTAAACAGCTGTAGTCATTACTCATTTACCGTAGTCATATTCATTCACATACGGTTATTTCACTGTAGTCATATTCATTCACATACGGTTATTTCACTGTAGTCATATTCATTCACATACAGTTAAATTCATTCAGTCAATGTTCTTTTTGCTTTTACAGACAGATTACTACTAAGACTCGGGACACGTTACATTTTAGAGTAGTCAATGCAGATATAAAAGGTCTGCTTACCTTATTGTTGCCGGCACGTGTCCTCTGTCTGTTCGTAATCGGCCCTTGTGTTCAATTGACGGATCTGAGGATGATTTTTTGCCCTTTGATCCCCTGGACGAGCCCCCAATTGTTGTGACCTAATCTGGTCACCCCGGATTCCCAGACTCCGTCCCCGAAGCACAGAACATTGAATGAAAACCAGTACTGATCAGTTTCAGTTTCGCCTTTATATAAAGGGAGAATGCACAGCTCAATACAGACCCCTCGATCTGCTCCTGCAGCTGACCATTTGCATTCTGTCCGTCCCATGCATTAGGCTCGTTTTATTAATCTCACAACAAGGTGTGGTTACATTTACATAGAAAGGCATAAAAGGTAATGTTTTTCAGTGAAACATGCATATTCAATAATCACAAGGTGGAGGGCGTATACGAAACTAAAAGACATTGAAGTTCTCCCACTCACATCTTTGATGTGAGGGTGTGTGTGTGTTCTCACAGATCCTCCTGTTACGACCTTGAGTATATCTTGTCTCTTTGGTAAGCTTGTGTTTACATCTCTGGGTCAACTAGGGGTTTGCAGTTCGAATATCTAAACACACCATTAAACATCAGAATGCTTTATGACCTCAGCCAGAGGTCTGGATCTATGCACAACCATACACTTTTACCATATATGCAGACAAACATATATTTTGACCAAGTTTGACCATATATTTCCACAGGTTATAATGTGAAAAACATAAGGTATATTTGACATTTAACTGATAGAACTATGTTTCAGAGCCAACATGTTGTAACAAGTTTCACAAAGGAAAATACAGTCGATTCATGTAACAACTTCCATAATGATAAATATTTAAATACACAACATGCTAAAGTAAGATACTCACCTGAGCAGGTCAGTGTGCTGAAGCTTCACATTGTAATAGTACAAACTTTGTAGCTTTTAGGTTCTATGTTTCAAACACAATAATGATTTTCTTTATCTGTTTACAGATCACTACCTGAAGAAGAAGACTGGCCTGTTTCTCTTGTTTCTCCCATCCCAACTCCCTCTCTCTTCTTTCTTGTCCTGCTAATTCTGTTCTTCTCTGCTAAAGTTTCTCTCTTCTTTTTTTCACGCTATCTGAAACAGAACAAATCCAGATCTGGCTTGCGTATCAGGCCACACCGTCCTTTTCAATCTGTTCTTCTCTGCTAAAGTTTCTCTCTTCTTTTTTTCAGTTTTTTGGGAGTTATTCACCATTAAACAATAAGCAATATTTCTCTTGTGTAGTGACATACCTGAGGCACAAGGGTGTGGTGCACCTCCAGCTCTTGGAGGAAGATGGATCGCCACCTCATCTTCATCATTCCAAAGGCATGCTCTATGATGGAGCGTGCCCTGGAATGATGGCTGCCACACCTTGTACAGGCCGCTTGTAAGGAGTGATGAGGGGGAGTGGATGCTGGAGACATGGGTACCCACCGTCTGCAAAGATGAAGTGCCCTGGAGGAGGGTAGATGCCACGCCTGTACAGTGGGCTGTGCCAGAGTACCCTGGAGTCGTTTCAATGAAGCGGCCCTGATGGTCACAAACTGCCTGCAATATAATGGAGGAAAAGAGTTGCGATAGCAGTGACCATCAGCGCCTTTATTAGGGCATTTTTTTATTGGGGCATTTATCGATGGTTGAGGATCCTCAGGAGGACGTGGCTTCCGAGACCGCATAGATCCTCTGAAGGATGCAGACCCTGAATTGAGACACAACCGTTATGTCATTTTCCATACCAGGCCATTAATACCGTCTTATGACGGCACTGTGGGTTTTCTCCCACCCCCGCAGAGTCAGTAATTGGTGTACTACAATGCTACAGGTTTGTCAGCTCAGCCCTTGCTCGCATAATTTAATAATCTATATTTCTAATATGTACAGTGGGTACAGAAAGTACAGACCCCCTTAAATGTTTCACTTTGTTATATTGCAGCCATTTGCTAAAATCATTGAAGTTCATTTTTCCTCATTAATGTCCACACAGCTCCCCATACTGACAGAAACACACAGAGTTGTTGTGCGTCCATTTCTTCTGATCGTCCTTCAGATGGTTCTACACCTTCATCTGAGTCCAGCTGTCTTTGATGATACTGATTGGACTTGATGAGGAAAGACACACACCTGTCTGTATAAGACCTTACAGCTCACAGTGCAGGTCACATACTGGGTGATGATGTCCTCCTGCAGGTGTTACTGTGGAACAACTGCTCTGGATTGGGATGAGTCTGAATAGAACTTTGTTAGTTTTGTAAAGCTGTGTGGTAGTTAGAGAGAAACTGAAAAGAGTCAACAACAAGGAGTTGGTCTCCAATGTAATAAAGTTAAACACCAGGGCTCGTCCAGGATTTGAACCCGGGACCTCTCGCACCCAAAGCGAGAATCATACCCCTAGAGCCATGTATGACCTCTTATTTTTCATGTTTCAGTCGGTGGAAGAACAACACAAAGCACATGTTCTTCTTAGTTTGACATTGGTAAAGATATGAACAAAGATTTCTTCTAACTGTGTCAACAAAGATTGAACACTTTGCATATCACTGTCCTCCATGAGGAGACTGTCCTCCATGAGGAGACTGTCCTCCATGAGGAGACTGTCCTCCATGAGGAGACTGTCCTCCATGAGGAGACTGTCCTCCATGAGGAGACTGTCCTCCATGTCTAGATAAGGCTTGCTGTCTAGCAGCTGGGAGAAATGTCTTTTTGTGGCTGTGGCATTAGCTCAACATTGAATCATAACGTTAAGGTATAATAAGTTTGTTCGGGTTTGTTCTTTCAAAAAAAAAAATACAGTATTTTCCTGACTATTAGTTGCGCCAGTGTAAATAAATCACTACTTTTTTAGTGTAATGTTGCCTCTTGAATTCCTCTTAACTTAAGTGGTGTGGCTGCAGGGCATTGAGTGAGACATAAGCCCAGGGAAAGGAACGTGATTGGCTAATGTGGGCTTACTTTGGGCTTACTTTGGCTCGACTAGCGCGATGCAGTAAGCGCAAGTGAGAGGTAGCGGGATCGATGCCCGCATCCTCCAGCCTGCATTTTAAGAGGGAGGGTGTAGCTGGATGATGAGGATGGATGGATAATGTAGTGGACTCCCACCCAGCAGATCAAGTCCCAGAGGTTACAGCATCATTTATTAGCTGAGTTTCCCCCATTGACAGTAAAAACTATGGACAGAGCTTCCGTGACGTCACCCGTGACGTTTCTGAAAAGCTGTTCTGAGGCTCGGTGGGAGGTTCTGGGACGTGATGACCGCCACGATGTTGGCAGCGTCACGTCACCAAAACTCAAATATGGACAAAGAGGGGGAGCACGAGCGGGGTTTAGGGGGGCGGGCGATCGTGGGAGCAGGAAACTCACGCTGTGATACGGCAACTGTCTGTCACTCAAGCGGCAACGCCCATAATTAGGCGTAATTTTAAGTCAGAATACAATTGAAACGAGTGAGTTGTAAAAAAAATTCACCCCCCCTACAATTGACACTAAAAGAGAACCTATCATCTGAGACCAGAGTGGTTTTTTGTACCAGGCCGTAAACATGTTAATTTCTGCTGTGAAGTCGGCCATTTTAACATGGGAGTCTATGGGAAATTACTCGCTTTTGGAGCCAACCCCCAGCTGTTGCAGCGTGAATTACAAGTTTTGACACTTCCGCATGGGCTTCCACTTTGAGCCCCGAAGGTTGCCGCTTGGTTTCCCCTCAGGGAAGCTGCTGTTTACAAGCTGTTTACAGAGAGAAGCAAGAAAACAACAGTCAGCATCATCGTCCATAAAAACACATGACAATAACATGTGAGACAGAGAGTTTATGATCAGTGCTCCCCCTGCTGGTTAGGACATATGATGACATTTTAAATGTACCAGTCAAAAGTCACTCAGTGGTTTGTCTTTGTTTTTATGACTTTCTACATTGTAGATTCATCCTGAAGACATCAGAGCTATGAAGGAACACATGTGGAATGATGTAGTGAACAAACAGTGTTAAACCAAGCAGAATATGTTTGATGTTTGACATTCTTCCAAGCAGCCAGCTTTTGCTTTGATGACAGCTTTGCACACTCTTTGCATTCTCTCAATCTGAACTGAACCACCAATGCTGTGCAATGCTGACATCTAGTGGTGGAATCGCAGGCTGCAGCCTCCTCATTCCAAAATCAATCCCTCCTCCACATAAAGTCAGAAGTTCTAAATGTGAGTCATTAAATGAGAGGTTCCAGCAGAAACTTCCAAACATCTGAAGAGAAGCTGAGAAGCCTGAGATACAGGGGCTGCAAGCTGAGCTTCAACTGTTCCTGTTTAGACAATAAGAACAGATCATCACTGTCTTTTAAAATGTTCTGATCAAATCACATTAGTTTGTATATTTATATTACACACAGAGCTGTTGTTTCAGTCACATTCATTTGTTATGTGTACAGTGGGTGCAGGAAGTATTCAGACCCCCTTAAATGTTTCACTTTGTTATATTGCAGCCATTTGCTAAAATCATTGAAGTTCATTTTTCCTCATTAATGTCCACACAGCTCCCCATACTGACAGAAACACACAGAGTTGTTGACATGTTTGCAGATGTATTAAAAAGACAAAGTGAAATATGACATGGTCCTAAGTATCAGAGCCTTTGCTGTGACTCTCATATATTGAACTCAGGTGCGTCCATTTCTTCTGATCGTCCTTCAGATGGTTCTACACCTTCATCTGAGTCCAGCTGTCTTTGATGATACTGATTGGACTTGATGAGGACAGACACACACCTGTCTGTATAAGACCTTACAGCTCACAGTGCAGGTCACATACTGGGTGATGACGTCCTCCTGCAGGTGTTACTGTGGAACAACTGCTCTGGATTGGGATGAGTCTGAATAGAACTTTGTTAGCTTTGTAAAGCTGTGTGGTAGTTATAGAGGAACTGAAAAGTGTCAACAACAAGGAGTTGTCTCCAATGGAATACAGTTAAAACCCGGGACCTCTCGCACCCAAAGCGAGAATCATACCCCTAGACCAACGAGCCATGTGCGACCTCTTATTTTTCATGTGTCAGTCGGTGGAAGAACAACACAAAGCACATGTTCCCCTTAGTTTGACATTGGTAAAGATATGAACAAAGATTTCTTCTAATTGTGTCAACAAAGATTGAACATTTTGCATATCACTGTCCTCCATGAGGAGACTGTCCTCCATGAGGAGACTGTCCTCCATGTCTAGATAAGGCTTGCTGTCTTGATAATCAGTGTCTCAGATGACATACAGAGCCCAGATAGCCCAGTCGGTAGAGCATCAGACTTTTAGACTTTCAGACCCCTAGAGTAGACACATACTATAATATATATATATATATAATATAATAATAGTATAGTAATAATAGTAATAATAATAGTATAATAATATACTATAATATATATATATATATATATTTTAGGGGCTTTAGGGGCTGTCTTGATAACTGTCTCTCATTTCCACCTGTTGTCTGTTCCATTTGCACAACAGCAGCTGAAACTGATTCACAATCAGTGTTGATCCTAACTGGACAGGCTGGTTTCACACAAGTGTGGCCACATCAACCTGTCTCTGGCAACAGATCATCACCTTCATCACCTCTCACCAACTTCCCTTCATCTGCTTGGAGCCGCAGCCAGGCGGTGCCAGATCGTTCATATGGTGGCATATTAGTCATTCATTTATTGCCACATGTTTTCAATGAATGTTACATGTATTGATTTAATTTCTGCGTTGTGGGTCAAATAAAGGTTTCCTCCATTTTAATTCATATTGATTCAGTTCACGCTGTGTTTATGTCTCCTTGTAGCTGACAGCAGCAACAACAGGGCTCAGTCTGTTTAACCACTGGATGTAGTGAAGTTTATAGTTATCCAGAGAAGGACTGTGTACTTTATGATTTGTATCTTAAGAGGAGATTTGCATATTAGGGATGAAATAAATACAGCATGAAATATAAATAAATAAATAAATAAATTGCAAATGTCCCTTTCGGGGCTCCATAAATGTTAATCCTAAAAAAAGAACATCCAGTGTGGACTTGCATACACAGTGAACATAAACTGCTATAATAACAACTTTAAAAACAATCAGACTAATTCCACTGTGATCCTTAGTAGCATTATCCGTAATAAGATTGTCAGTGAAGAACACAAATATAAACACACACACACACTCTTCTCCCAGCTCTTATAAAGACATCGTCATGGCAGCAGAGTCCTACCGGAGCTCCAGAGAGACACAAACAGCAGCAGCGCTCTGTGACCCATGTCCACTCTGTGTGTCCTCCAAACAGTCTTCCTCAGGTCTTTATCAGGACAGCAGTCAGGTCCAGCCCTCTGGGGGGTTCTGCTCTCAAAGGTGATCTGGAATGACAGCTGACAGCGGAGAGAGGAAAGCTTTAAATGTACTGCTACAACCTGATTGGCTGCATGAGCAGCGAGGCAGCGCCTGATTGGTGGAGGAGCTGACTAGAGAGCATGTCAGTGCATCAGTCATGTGACTTATCAGCTCTGCTCTTTCTGCCTTTTCCTCTGAATCTTTTCATCTCATCAGTGTTCCGCCCTCATACGTCCTGCATCAACATGAAGCTGCTGTTTATTCATGCATTTCTAACACACAGCTGACAGGTCCGTCACTCACCTGCAGTAAGGTATTGGATCTGGACTGGAAGCTGAGTGAGGAGAGAAGCATTCTGAAGGCTTCCAGTGACTGACGTGTGGATGTTGAATCTGTCTGAGTCCAGTGTTCAGCTCAGTCCAGCTGCTGCACACAGTGAGGAGCTGTGACTGCATCCAGCTCAGTCCTGCTATGAACTGTGAGTCTGAACTTTGGGGTCGACCCTGCAGGATCCTGCAAAGGCCCAACAGCCTGTTGTACTGATGCACAGGAAGCCTTTCCACAGTTGAAGCAGGCAGTGTGTGTGTCTGAAGCAGTGTATTGTGTGTGTGTGTGTCTGTATATGTTTGTGTGCATGTGTCTGTGTGTTAGTGTGTGTCAGTGTCTATATCAGGGGTGGGCAATTATTTTTTTGCGAGGGCCACATAGACTTCCATTAGAAAAGCAAAGGGCCACAAAAACATACAAAAACATCTGAAGCTGAAGGTTTTTATTTCACTATATGAAGTCAACACTGACCTCATATATCAGCCTGTTCTTGTTTTGTAAAATGACATTTTCTGGTAAAATAAAGGTTAAAATAAATAATGTGATATAACCACATAAATACATTAATAGCATAAATACTATAATCAGATATATGGAACTACTAAAGGCAACTAACTGATTAATAAAACAGCTTTTGATGTTATTATTCATATGTGACTATTGTCATATGACGTAGTTTATCTCAACCTCAACCGCGTTTCCCCTTAAATCACCTATAATGTTTGCTGCGTTACCAGCTCTGTCTGTGCTGAGTTAGGGTGCGATGTTCCATTATCAAGAACGTTGGTCGTCTTCTCTGTGAACATATCCGCGCTTATGTGTGTACGTGTGTGTGAACGCGGACGGGAGGGAGAGAGAGAGTTGCGCGGAGTTGAATGAATGGAAAGATAGCGATATTATAAAGTCGCATTGGCGGAAAAAAGGCTCAGAATCAGTGTGTGGCGGAGGGAGTTGATGATGTGAACTGGTCTGTGTGTTTACTGCTCACTCCTCTGTCCTCTGTGTGTGTCCAGGTCCACTGAGTGTTGCTGGTTGTATGTTGAAAAACACTCCCGCACAGTGCAGAGCAGCACAGATGATGTAAAGATATTTTTACAGAAGAAAACCATTAGAGTTAAAACTAATTTTAAAAACAATCCCAAAGCTCTGAAAGTTGGACAAGGTCTGAGCTTTTTAAGAGCAGATGACGATGTCGGCTGCAGCTCCGCGGTGACGTCTGAATGCGCCGTGGCGTTTCTTCTCGCTTTACCGTACATTTCAGCATAGTCGCGCAGCATTTTTAAAGTGTACACAGCGCGACCGTGTCTCTACAAAAAGTAGATGGGATGAAGCAGTACACCAGCGTGGAAGAGACAAGGAGGGTTGGAAAGACGTTACCGGTAATGCCGTGCTGACAGCTGACTTTTGATGCCTTCTTTTTTTTTTATTGTGTGTACGAGTCCGCGGGCCGCATTGAAGACGCAAGCGGGCCGGATGTGGCCCGCGGGCCGTACTTTGCCCAGGTCTGGTCTATATTGTGGCCCTGTGTTGGCCTCTCAGGGAGTGTTGTGTTGTTGCTGCTGTCTCTGCCCTGTGTGTGCAGGAGGTTGCTGGGTGGAGCTGATCCTGAGCTTATGCAGCTCTCCTGTGCTGACGAGCTGGAGACGGTTTAAGAGTTCCCAGTCTGTTTGCTTCACTCTCTCTCTCCCCGTCTGGCCTACTAGGAGGGCTGCTCTCTCTCCAGCCTGCTGCAGGCATGGCGGTGTATTTTGTTGCACATTTCCTTGTTTGTTAATTGTTGGTGTACAACTACTGTTCTTTCTTCAATAAAATGGTCAAACGGTTAAGGTTGTGTTTGTCCTCCCCAATGTGTCACACTTTCTGAGCCGGTGTGACAATAAATGTGTGTGCATGTCTGTAAGAGTGTGTGTATGATTGTGTGTGTTGGTGTGTGTGTTGCGTCTATATGTGTGCACATGTCTATGTGTGTGTGTGTGTGTGTGTGTGGTCAGCCTTCATCCTTCCTGTCAGCAGAGCAAAGCTGTATCAGTGTCTCATCCAGGTCTCAGCTCCTCAGGCTTTCTTCAGAAGAGCTGTCACTGTTGGAGTATCTGTTGCACAAGTGCTGCACATATCTGATCTAAGTTCTTTCTGAATCCTCACATCTAAAGTTACAGAGAACTTTTACAAACTCCCTTCTTGTTGGCTGCTACAAGCCGACAGCCTCCACACATCAGAGGCCTGCACACCATGAGCTTCCTGCACTTCCTGCTGTTGATGACAGCTCTCTCTCAGATTGGGAGATTAGACTGATGTGACTGTGACATCATGACGTCACTATTCAGAGCCTGCTGTTTAACATGCTGCTCACAGAGAGACAGAAACAGCAGCAGCACTCTGTGAGCCAGGTCCACTCTACTTGGAGGAAGTAAAACGCCTCATTTCATCAAGATGGAGACACTAAAGAACACAACCAGCAGCTGTGACACATCAGCTTTTCCTCCTAATCTACTCAGTTCATGGATGTTCTGACACACGTCCTGCCTCGTGCTTCAACAGGAAGACTCATCAAGTTGATAGCAGCTTCAAAATAAGTGTGTATAAGTATTAAAACACTAAACTGTGACTTCAGTGAGTCTCCTTTATTTGAACTGATTCATAAAATGATCATAAACACATGACAAATGAAATCCATTCAAACTCTGAAGTTCACCTCATCATATCCCAGTGGCAGACAGAACAGGCCCCCTGAGTGACAGCAAAGCAGTGAGCCCCCTGCTGGTGATCAGCTGCATGTACCAGAAGCAGACAGAGATTTCTGATATGATGTTAAAGGTGTCACAGAGGAGGATCCGACTGTCTGACATCTGATTCTTTTCTTGACGTGTGCTGTTTTTCTCTTCCAGGCCTGCACACTTGCTCTGTGGAGGCCTGCCTCTCTCTCCTACTCACCTCCACCTGCTTTAAACACCCCATGACACACAGACACACACAACCTGTGGCTGCATCATTCCCAGCGAGGGGGCATGAGTGAGGTTGCTTCTAGGGAGGCTGAGGGTCTCTTGATCTGCACCAAGCTGAAGTTGTTGTTTGTATAGATCAGGAGAAGGACTTTGTGAATGTCTGTTATCCAAGTCAGCTATTTGTCTTTCCAGCTCCATTTGTTGTAATTTAGAATCTCTTATCTTTTTAGCCACAAAAGATACTACCTGGCCTCTCAAGTATGCCTTAAGGGCTTCCCAAACAGTCAAAACAGAAACATCTGGTGTCATATTAATATCTAAATATAAGGAAATTTGATCTGAAAGGAAACGCACAAATTCTTCATCCGATAATAAGAGAGAGTTAAACCTCCAGATTCGAGTGGGAGTCCTGGTGTCAGTGATATTCAATTTGAGTAGAAGAGGGGCATGATCAGAAACTACTATAGGTTGATATTCACATGAAAGAATATCTGAAGAAAAAATAGTCAATTCTACTGTACGTTTGATGAGCATGGGAGAAAAAAGAATATTTCCTGTCCTGGCAATGAGGCAGATTTTGATAACCAGGCCTAACCGATGACCGATCCATCCCTGGGTCCAGACACAGATTCAAATCTCCCCCCAGAATGAGCAGGTGTGAATTTAAACAAGGGATCAATTTAATGATGCGGGAGAAAAACTGTGGGTCATCAAAATTTGGAGCATATATATATATATATATATATTAGCTAAAATAACTTTGAGATTAAAGAGTTTGCCAGTCACAATAACATAACGGCCATTTGAGTCGGCTAGTGTTGTAGAAGGCGTGAAAGAAACATCCTTATGTATCAATATTGCAACACCCCGAGCTTTCCCGTGAAAGTTTGAGTGAAATACACTCAACAAAAATATAAACGCAACACTTTTGTTTTTGCTCCCATGTTTCATGAGATGGACTTGAAGATCTAAACTTCATTCCAGATACACAATATTACCATTCCTCTCAAACATTGTTCACAAATCTGTCTAAATGTGTGATAGTGAGCACTTCTGCTTTGCTGAGATAATCCATCCCACCTCACAGGTGTGCCACATCAAGATGCTGATCTGACATCATGATTAGTGCACAGGTGTACCTCAAACTGCCCACAATAAAAGGCCACCCTGAAATGTGCATTTTGTTTCTGCTTTATTGGCGGTCTGGGGACTCAGAACCAGTCAGTATCTGGTGTGACCACCATTTGCCTCATGCAGTGCAACACATCTTCTTCGCATAGAGTTTATCAGATTGTCTATTGTGGCCTGTGGAATGTTGGTCCACTCCTCTTCAATGGCTGTGCGAAGTTGCTGGATATTAGTGGGAACTGGTGCACGCTGTCGTATACGCCGGTCAAGCACATCCCAAACATGTTCAATGGGTGACATGTCCGGTGAGTATGCTGGCCATGCAAGAACTGGGACATTTTCAGCTTCCAAGAATTGTGTACAGATCCTTGCAACATGGGGCCGTGCATTATCTTGCTGAAACATGAGGTGATGTTCATGGATGTATGGCACAACAATGGGCCTCAGGATCTCATCACGGTATCTCTGTGCATTCAAAATGCCATCAATAAAATGCACCTGTGTTCTTCGTCCATAACAGATGCCTGCCCATACCATGACCCCACCACCACCATGGGCCACTCGATCCACAACATTGACATCAGCAAAGCGCTCACCCACACGACGCCACACACGCTGTCTGCCATCTGCCCTGAACAATGTAAACCGAGATTCATCCGTGAAGAGAACACCTCTCCAACATGCTAGACGCCATCGAATGTGAGCATTTGCCCACTCAAGCCTGTTACGGCGACGATCTGGAGTCAGGTTAAGACCCCGATGAGGACGACGAGCATGCAGTTGAGCTTCCCTGAGACGGTTTCTGACAGTTTGTGCAGAAATTGTTTGGTTATGCAAACCAATTGTTTCAGCAGCTGTCTGAGTGGCTGGTCTCAGACGATCTCGGAGGTGAACCTGCTGGATGTGGAGGTCCTGGGCTGGTGTGGTTACTCGTGGTCTGCGGTTGTGAGGCCGGTTGGATGTACTGCCATATTCTCTGAAACGCCTTTGGAGACGGCTTGGTGGAGAAATGAACATTCAATGCACGAGCAACAGATCTGGTTGACATTCCTGCTGTCAGCATGCCAATTGCACGCTCCCTCAATGCTTGTGGCATCTGTGGCATTTTGCTGTGAGACAAAACTGCACATTTCAGGGTGGCCTTTTATTGTGGGCAGTTTGAGGTACACCTGTGCACTAATCATGATGTCAGATCAGCATCTTGATGTGGCACACCTGTGAGGTGGGATGGATTATCTCAGCAAAGCAGAAGTGCTCACTATCACACATTTAGACAGATTGTGAACAATGTTTGAGAGGAATGGTAATATTGTGTATCTGGAATGAAGTTTAGATCTTCAAGTCCATCTCATGAAACATGGGAGCAAAAACAAAAGTGTTGCGTTTATATTTTTGTTGAGTGTAGCTGACCCACCCACCCACATTTAAGACGAGCATTATCCAAACTCCTGAGATGTGTTTCTTGGATAAAAGCAATTCCTGCACCCAAATGTTTCAGATGAGTAAGAGCCTATTTCCTCTTAACAGGATGGTTAAAACCATAAAAAGATAAGTCTGTCAAATATAAAGTTCTAGGACAGAAATAGTAAGCCCAAATTAAATCTGTCTTCAGCCCTGAAGGTCAGCAATGACGAGCCTCTGACCTGCCAGGAGCAGATCTTGTCAGGATCTTCAAGGGTGTTGATGAGATTGTCCCAATCAGTGTGTGGAACACTCATCTGTTGGAAACAGTGAAGCCACTCATCTACCATGGCTGACCTGTACTCTCGCTGAAATAAAATACAAAGAAATGCTGCTGTGGCCATCACAAATATATTCAATTATGCAGGCACATGGACAGAGACAAAGGCATACATTGAAATATGCACATATACTGTAGAGAAACATTTTAAATATGCCACACTAAGGTACAACAAACTTACAGTAAAGGGTCCCAGGTATACTATGTATCCAGCAGATAGAAGCATATCACCTGCTACATTATTGGCCATGTTATCCACATGTTGGACTGTTTCCTCCCAACGCACTTTTTTATCTGCCAGACTACCAATAAGCTGCAGATCATCATGATGAAAAAATTAAATAATTGTATGACTTGTATAAAGTTATTGTGTAGAGTATTTAGAGTAGATATTTGTACCCTGACTGCTATTAGGTACCAGGATGAGATGCCAGGGAGGTCCTAAGGGCACGTGGAGGTCACACACACTGAGCCTCATTTTGACATTGACAATTTCCACTCAAGTTGGATCAGCCTGTGATGTGATTTTTTTCACTTTTATTTTGTGTATGGTTCCAAATCCAGACCTCCATAGATGAATAATTTCGATTTACATTGATCATTTTTATGTTATTTTGTTGTCAACATATTCTACTTGAATGAAGATTTTCACCTGGAATATTTCATTCATTAAGATCTAGGAGGTGTTATTTTAGTGTTCCCTTTATGTTTTTGAGCAGTACTAACCTTGTTAACATTTTACACATACATTACATTTAACTGGTTTAAACTGTAAACAGCGTACCACTATGTGTATACAGTATCTGTGTAGTTTCATTTTTTTCTGCTCCTGTGTGTCGTGTTCCTGAATCCTTATCAAATGTCATCGCTCTTTCTGACCTTGTCTGCTCGGTCGAGGCGCGCCTCACACAGTTGATACTTGCTGTCAAGCTCTTTCTTCTTAGCCAAACTGTCCTGGTACTTGGCCTGCAAATCAGCAATAGCCCCCTCCAAATCTGCCAGCTTTTTTCTGTCATCATCCAGAATGCGCTGGGTTTCTGCTAATTCCTTCTGAGCCTTCTGGAGTGCTTGCTGGATGAAAATTTACATTTTAATGATTAAATAAAGAATACTGAGGTACGGCTGGGTAAATGGGATGATGGCTCAAGTGTGTATTGTAGATTTTTTTACCTGTTTATGTTTCAGATGAATAAGAGCCTTTTTCCTCTTAACAGGATGGTTCAGACCCTTAACATTCCAGGTAACAGTATTTAAGGGGCTTACCATAATAACTGAATCAATAATAAAAATGAGAGAAACTCAGTGATCAACATGCAACATTATATTAAACCAATCAAATGATCCTGGCTGGAGGAATAGAAAAAAAATATACATACAAAGCTCGGCTCTTTAGCAGAAACAGTGAGATACAGAACCGCCCTCCCAAAGCCCAGGTGAAACTAGCTGCCAAAATATACAGCACACCTCCCTTATCTAACTGTAACACTTCCATATTGTTACCTACCTAAATACCCACTCCCTTCCCGCTGAACAAATACGGGTACAAAATAACCCACCACACAGGTAAACCACCACTGCGGAGTTACAGTGAAGATTTGGACGTAAACCTTCGCCATCACGTAATAAACGTTATTTAAAAAAAGAAAGAAAGAGACTAACGCGCTAAGCATAAACAGTCCAGATACTCCCTGAAGCTGTAGCGGTTACATGAGATTACGCTTGACGTTAAGAGAGAGTCTTTAAAGTCTTTAATAAACTTTCCTGCCTCTGCCACGGAGTTCAATGCCACCCGAGTACCATCAGGTTTGACAATACGGAGCCGCGCAGGAAACAGCAGTGAAGGCTTGAGTCCCATCTTGTACAAAGTAGCCATTATGGACCTGTATTCCCTTCTTTGAGTAACACTTCTGGGCTGTAGTCTTCATAGATCCTAAATGGGTTAGACTGGTACTTCAGCTTGCCCCTTTACTTGCCTCCTTACCACTTCCTTGTTTTGGTACCGATGAAAGCAAATGACGACAGGCCGAGCTCGGGGGCCGGGTTTGGGGGCAAGGCTACGGTGTGCACGGTCCAGTTCCGGTGCAGAAGGGAAAATGTCCTTTCCAAAAACCTCCTGTAATAGCTGGGAAAAAAGGCCGTAGGTTGTGGACCTCAATCCCTCAGGCAGACCAACGAGACGGACATTCCTCCTATTCCTCCCCTCAAGCTGGGTTAGCTTAGACTTCAATTTGTCATTTTCAGCCTTTAGCCCCTCACAACAGTTTTCAACCTTTTCCAAACGTAGCTGGAACAGGTCGGCATTTTCTGAAAATGAAACCAGGCGCTGGCCATGACCAGCGCCCATGATGAGCTTCCCTGTGTTCGGCTAGCGATGCTACCAAGTCAGCTTTGCTAATGGCGGCCTCAGGCTCGGCCCATTCACTCGATTTAGAAGGTTTAGGTGGCATGGCGAAACGATGAAACGACCCACTGCTGCGTAGAGTCAGGAGGTATACTTATGTATACATATATAAAAACAGATGGTCTGACGAGAAGAAAAGTAAGCCGGTGGGTTATAAAGGTAGTCAAAAATGTCCGCCAAACCGGAAGCCCCCTCAAAATCATATCTTTGGTCATGTTAACCTAGATTTGATTTCTGACTTTAGTAGTCCAATTCCATGTTTTAGACAAGGTCAATGCTAATTGATAAAGCAATTCTGTAACAAAACAACTTTCCAGCTCAATCAAATGATAAAATTAATTTACCTCTGAATCGCTGGGCCTCCTCCTCTGTCACATTTAATCCACGTTCCTGAAGCTTTTGAAGGAGCTCCTCTGTAGAGAGCTCCAACTCGAATTTGAGCGCGAACTGGTGAGGGCGATTAAGACCTCTCGTTGGTGGCTGGCTGTCAGTCTCCTCCTGCTCTGTGCACCAGAGAAGTAATAAGCGTCAGTGCTGAGTTACAGCGAGACTCAACTGGTGAAAACACCGAATACGGCGCAATATGGCAGAGAAATTACCAGTGAGTCGGAAAAGCCACAACCAGAAAATGGCTTGATGCAGAAAGATGTGAGACAAGAGTGGTTATCGGTACGACTTCACCTGGCGACGACTGACTGAGCAGAAGCGGCTACATGCTACGCTGCGGTGGCCACAGTACTTCCAGACAGGTAGGCTGATCATGTATGAGTTGTATGAGCTTTACTGTCCTTGACCAGGTCTTACATACAGTATGATTGGTGTTCAGACTAAAGTAGAGCAGGTAGGTGTCTGGTGATGTGAGGTAGCTGAATATCTGTAGGGAGCACAGACTGCTCTGTAAACACCAGAGGAAATGCACTGAAGAGTCATAATAAAGATTCAGTGCTAACTGGCTGTGTAGCATCGCTGCCCTTGTTGGTTTTAGCAAATCTAACCTGCAGTAATTGCCATGTTTGATGATGTTATGTATTTATTCTTGCTGTAACTCAGCACTGAGGCTTATTACTTCTCTGGTGCACAGAGCAGGAAGAGAGTGACAGCCAGCCGGTAGTTCCTTACAGGGTCCGCCAGGAGGCCTGCATGATGTGTTTAGCGTCTTATCGCTTCCACAAATTATTAATATTCTCCCTTTTGATGTGACACTGTCTACAACTTTGCCTGGTGTCAGTGTTTTGCAGCCAGTCACATCAATACGATAGATAGCGCATATTGAGTTTAACTGACACACGTCCGATGTTCCCTGAAGGCACCATGGCTGAGCTCAGGCCTCAGCCCAGAGCGTGCTCTGCCTCAGCATTCATTGTCATGCTGTCACTCAGCAGGCCACACCCATGTCCCACCCCCCGCAAAATCGGGGTCAAAACCTCAAAGGTGAAAAAAGGAGAGGCGAAAGTGGAAAAAAGATTTGAACCTGAAAAGTAAATCTGAAGCTGAAAAAAAGATTTGAACCTGAAGAAACAAGATGTGAAACTGTAAAAAATTAAGATTTGAATCTGAAAACAAAAACTCTGAAACTTAAAAAATAAAATGGTAAATATGAAAATAATTATTGACATGAAACCTGAAAATAAACTATTTATTCAAAAGAATTTCAAAGTTGATTCCAAAAAAATTTTGAACTGAAAAAAATCAACATCAAAACATAAATTTTCAGTTTCAAGTTTTAGTGTTTGAATGAATTTTATTTTTTCAGGTTAACAAAACTTATGACCCCGATTTGGCTCCATAGTGGAGAGGAAGGTGCACTCCTCTTCCTCAGTGATGAAGGTGAGCTGTCTGCTTAGTTTCACTGATGTGGATTAGCCAGCTATGCTTCAAGCTAACTGTTGCTAGCTTAAAACCTTATAATCAAAACATGTGCCGCTATTTGAGCGGTGGTTTTAGCGAGCATGCCAAAAAACAGAAAGGCCTCCATGTTCAGTGAAAGGCACTACAAACAGGTTTTATCCTGCTGACTGAGCTACATGCTGCCACTCATTTTGACTTCCTACTCGCTATCTCTGGGCTCACAAACGGGAAGTTCTTAGATGACACTTTCTATGTGTCAGAGAAAACTCCTACCTGCTCTCGTACTATAGAGTTCCTTCTGTTGAATGTGTCACTGTTTGTTTAGCATGTTCCTCCTGATGTTAGCTGTATGACTGCTGCAGCGACCGCTTGTTTTCTTTTAACGGCAGCCAGCCACGGATGCGGCGGAGTGTTGTTGGACAGCAGCAGAAGACGCAGCGTAGACCCAGATTAATTAGTCACAGGTTCACTTGCTTCGATTTTCGCATCAATTGACGCAAAGACGTGAAATCAAATATTTGTAAAACGGTTTTATTAATATTTACAAATACACAAATACAGACATAAGACTTCTTACCATAATGTGTTTTTGAGATTGGAGGTTGAATCCTTGTAAGCCGATATTACCCCACATGGTAAACAGAGTTTGCTCCATCAGGACGCTGTCTCCTTTCCTCCCTGTGGACGTGAACAGCTCCTCCAAGTGTGGCCGAGGAACATGAAGTCATTGCAGCAGCATCAAAACAAGGCCCTGAGCAGCATAACAACAGATAAAGTAAAAATAAAGACGATACAGAACAACCATTAGATATGCAGATATACATGTGTCTGTTCCGGTTGGCCAGCAGGTGGTGCAGAGGCACGGTTGGTTTGGTTGGAGTGACAGCTCACATGCTGCACTTTTCTTCAGGGACACCGTAGTTGCTGAGAGAAGTTTGTGCAGGGCGCCATATTGCTTTCAGAAGTTTTCTTCCTCTGAAAGGTAAGCAGCACTTTATGATGTGGTTTATTTTATGTGAAGGTAGTGATTGTGCATGGCTCCTTGGGAGCTCACTGTAAAAATGGATATTTATGAGGCTGAGTTCTGTTTCTGACAATTAAATTATTTGGTAGTTAACCCTTCATTGTAAGCATACCTATAAGTATGTGTAGTCATCAGTGTTAATTTTGGCAGCAATTTTTGATTTAGTTTTTATTTTAGTCTTGTGACTAAAATGTCATTTGATTTTAGAAACATTTTAGTCATCAACATTTTTAAACTTTTAGTCTAGTAAATCTGCCGTGGATTTAGTCGACTAAAATTCTATGATATAGGCTATTTGTCATGAAATTAGTTTGATTGTGCAATAAAAACAGGCACAGCTTCTTCTTAACTTCTCATATTCTAATAGGCTCACCCTTAACCCATCTGCAAACATGTGTTGCCAACAGCCAATAGAAAGGAGACACAACACAAAAACTAAAGTTTACTAACATGAATACAAACAACAAACCTAAAACAACATTCCTGAAGCACATACACCCAACACTAACCAGGTCTAAATGCCTTACTAGTGCGAGAAATAAAATATTTAATATCAAGAAATGTAACAAATGCTGAACTGGCTTTCCATACAACACTGTCATGAGGTCCACATTGTCCTGTAATGGAATCCAGAGTCTGAGAGTGTATGACTGGCAACAAATAACAATTTCACTTTGTAGATTAAAGCAACATGTGCTCACACCAGAATCAGTCCTGTCAGCTGATATGAACAGGACTTCCTCCTCCTCCTCCTCAGGTTCAGACAATATGAAGAAGTCCTCTATAAAAACACATACATTCATTAAGTATGTGTTCTTTATGTGTATAGGACCACTGTCCTCTGTGGACTAGCAGATGTGAGCATGTGAGGAACTGGAACCACTTCTTCATCTGAACCATGGAGATGCCAATTTATAACACCTGAAACCACCTCCACTGTCTGCACATACAGGAAGCTCACCCTTAAAGAAGCATTCAGCGAATTTCTTATATGTTTGAAGGTAGCCGATCAATGCTCTCTATTTCAGTTAACCTGTCTGCACAGAATTAGTCCCTTAAATCACACGTAGAGCCCGGATGGCGCTACCTGGCTCACGACAGTCTGTCCAATTCCAATCTCCTCGGCCTATCGCGTACGCCGCCGTCCAGTGTAAGATTGGATTTCATCCAATCGCGCGGCGCGACGACGCTCGACAGCGCCAATGGCGGCGCGCATTTCCATTCTACATTGGATGACGTAGCGAGTCCATAGCAACCGCTTCCAGTCAGTCGGTCGTCTACGACGAAGGATTCGACGCGTCTAAACAGTAAGTAAATACTGCAAACGTGCGGTTTACAACAGCGTCTTGTATCGTTATAACGTGATAAGACGCTGTCACGTTGTAAAACAGCGGCTCATCCCGTTATAGCATGACAGGACGCGATGAGCCGCTAGCTTGTTATAACGTGATAAGATCACGTTATAGTGACATAAAGAAAACATAATTCAGTTCAGCGCTTCCGTACATTATTTGAAAACCAGGAGCACGTGTTCTTTATATTACACGATCGCTGTGGACGCGTATGTATTCGCATATTAACTGTTTATTTAGTGCAGCGGCGTCACAGCGCGTTGTTCATTATTGCATGCTCAGCGTTTTTTATTGTTGTCAGTATCTTTAGATGAGCAATAACCACACGGCTATGGGAGAAGATGAGTGGATGAGCAGGCTGCCAGCTCAGGTGTTTGCCCTGCTGGAGGCTGCAGGCCAGCTCCTAGGCAGCAGAGGTGGCATGACCTCTATGAGAAGGTAAAGTGTTAGCCTGTTACTTACTATGGACATTATTATATAGCATCATGCAGTTTAATGAGTGACAGTTGCTTCAATACACACAGATAACATCAAATGCTGTGTCTGTTACATCATGTAATGTTGCTTTACCAGCCTGCCACTCAGTGTCCTGCTCCTCTCTCTCCAGTTCACTAAATCTCCCTTTGGTGGGGTGCACTCTGCTGCATTAAAGCCCAGCTTGGTGGCTAGGAGGACCACCAGTCCTCATCCTCTGTGAGGAGGAGGCTACCACCACCTCCATGCCACAGCCTGGTGTATCCTCAGCATCTGGGTATGTCAAAGCACATGTATGTGTAGTAACATTAGTTGCTATTAAGAAATATTATTGTGTGATTTGTGCTTTCTGGGTTCTTATATTTCTCATCTGTGTTTTTCCCCCAGGCTGTGGTTGATGCTGGTGTGCCAGGCATAGACAGAGTTGACAGCTTGGCAGAGTATCTGGTGGAGCTGAGGAAGCAGTCCTCTCTAGCCCTCACCAGTCAGCAGGTCAGATGTTTGTGTGTGCTTCTGCGCCTGTCATACATGTCCACGCTTATATTTTCTTTCTCATGTGCCTGTGTTGTCATTCTGCTCTCTCTCAGGTCAGCACCATTGTTGCGTCGTGGCAGAACCTTCTGGACTACGGCAAGCAAAGGGTGGTGTTTGCTGCCAGGCACCAGAGCAGGCTGAATACAGGCAGGTTTAGGTCGCCAGAGAAGAGGCAGGACTTTACACCCGGGGTGGAGAGTTTGAAGCGACAAGCGCTCACCACTACTGCACCACTGGCTCAGTGGCCAGATTGCTGTCGTCTAGTGGAAATGATCTTCATTAGGCTCTGTGCTATCCACCGTAGTCCCAAGAAAAGGGGGACAAGCACATTTTCCAGATGGGACCACATCTTGGAGGATTACCGTAAAATAAGGCAGCTTATTCTGTGTAATGGGGCTGTCATGCAGCAGACTAGTATGCAGCTGGTGGACATTAACCACACTACTCTGGTGCAGTGGCACAACAAGAGGGTGAAGAGGCAGGACAGTATGGTACTGATGCAGGTGCTGGACCTCCCCAGTCGTGGCAGCTGACCCTCTGCCCCATGCAAATGTGCCCCCAGCATCTGCCCCAGCCTGTCCTTCTCCTGCCCCTGTGACTCCTGCTGCTCCTGCACGTACACTGCAGCGTGAAGTACTGCACAACACGTGTAAGAAGTGTGGACAGTACAGAACAGCAGAAACGGGGCACAGCCAGTACAAGGGGACAGTCTACTGAAAGTAGAGACTGTCCCAAACGAGCAGTGGCTGGACAACATAAAACAAAAAAAGTAATATGAGAGAGGCATAGATGACCCCTCGGACAAATACCCTCAGCACTGTGCCAGACCTATTTTTATAAATAATTGTTTTTGTTATAATTTATTACTCTGTAAAATGCTTGTGACAACTATAAATAAAGTTTGGTAAAGTGAGTAATGTATTGTTTTCTGTGTGTTTTTGTGTTGAGATTAGAGTCTGTTAAGTGCTGTGTACATGAGAAGTCTTTGCTTAATGCTGTTGTGTGGGCGTGTAGAGGGCGATGATGGATCTCACCACACACCACAAATGCAGACATAAAAATATCAATGTATCAGTAACGTAAGGTTAATAATCAGCAAAATCGGTGTTAAAGTGATGTCCAGTTACACATTTTTTTAAATCAGTCCAAATCTAATGCATTAATATTTGGCGTTTGTGGGACTCGAACCGGGAACCTTGGGGTCGAAGCATAAATTAATATAAAAATGGAAAACATGTAGGGAGGGAGAGAGGGGGGTGAGAGGGAGAGAGAGAGGGGGGAGGAGGAGAGAGAGGAGAGAGGAGAGAGAGAGAGGAGAGAGGAGGAGAGAGAGGAGAGAGGAGGAGAGAGAGAGGGGGGGGAGAGGGAAGAGAGAGAGAGAGAGAGGGGGAGAGGGAGAGACAGAAAGGGAGGGAGAGAGGGGGGGAGGAGAGGGAGAGAGAGGAGAGCAAGAGGATAGAGAGAGAGGAGGGAGAGACAGGAGAGAGGGAGAGGAAGAGAGAGTGAGAGAGAGAGAGAAGGGAGAGAGACAGG